>NC_085859.1:47733957-47778957 GCF_034702125.1 Engraulis encrasicolus | reverse complement strand
GGATTTATTTAGGGGATTTTGTTAAGGTTTGACTGTGCGAGGTTGAGATTAGATGACATAGGCCTAACAGGTAAAGGTGAAATATGAGTGTTTGCATTTAGAAATGGTGTCACATATAACCTTTTCATGCATAAACAATTGCAAAACAATTGTACAGTAGTCTACTATCAAACTCATCTGCCTCAGTGGAACATATAGGCCTAGTGTATCTTTACAGAAGCAGAGTGCATGTTCATTGCTGTGTGTTTGATTAGCTGCCACAAAGATAGCTACTGAGGTGTCAAGATCGTCCCCTGAAGCTGTCGCCTGTGCACTCCTCAGATGGTGTGTGCTGCAGTGGCTTCCACCAGCTCTGCCTGCAATGACTCACCTTTTACCTTCTCTCTCCCTCTCTCTTTCTCTCTCTGTCTGTGGTACACTTCTCTCTCCCACTCCTGTCTGTCTCTATCGCCTTCTCCCTCCCTCTCTCCTCCCTTTCTTTTTCACACCCTCTTCATTTCTGCCTGTCTCCCCATATACGTCTCTGTCTCTTTGTCTGTCTGTCTGTCTGTCTGTCTGTCTCTCTCTCTCTCTCTCTCTCTCTCTCTCTCTCTCGCTGACAGACGGAAAAGCTGCTTTCGTGAGAGCAGACCCAGAGAAGAGAAGTGGCGGGAACAAAGAGCAAGATGCTGCTGCCCATCCTAAGCTCTGAATGGCGTATTGAGGGCTCTTCACTCTCCGCACACGTAGTTCACAAGCACCCAAACATCAATGCGTAATTGTCCAACATTAGAGACCCCGTAATTACTAGGTGCAATACATATATGGCGTCTATGGCTCCTGTCTTTGCTGAAGTGGCACATGATTCCAAGAACCTCCTGGAGTCTGGAGTGAATATTATGTCTTTATATAGTAATAATTCACAGCGCATAATGAAGTCCTTTCATTGATATTCATTGAATCAGTGCAGTTTCTCTTGGGAAAATGACGTCTTTCTGGCGAAACAATAGGTATCTAATTTCCTGTTGCGAAATCATGCTTGTAAAACACATATATCCATGTGTTACATCACCTTTCAGTGTTAAGACACTCAAGACAATTTCAGAGATGAATACATAAATAAAATAAATGAATAAATATTTGAGAATGGATTGAGTGTGAAATGAATGAAGTGCTCTGCCTCCCTCTGCTGGTAGCTACACAGCTTGACAGGCAAATAACAACTCCCAACCATTGCTACTGTCTGTTAGCCTAGAAATCTAGACGCCCCTAGCGACCGCGGGTCTGGCTGCGCTAGGCTAACTGTCTGTCTGTCTGTCTGTTTGTGTGGACAACACCATATTTGCATATCCGAATATCCATCTTACTTCAAACATCACTAGAAGCAGCATGGTGTTGAATTGTAAAGATATTTAGACTGGTCTTGCCATGGTGGATATGACTGCTTGTGAAGTCAACTGGGCTGTGTTTCCCAAAGAGCCTTAAGTAGTAGGCCTACTTAAACCTAAGTAGTACTTAAGTAGCAGGTGCCCCATAGGCAATATATCAGAAATCACATCATTACTAAACGTTTATACCTACACATATACTTAAGTTCTACTTAGACGTAAGTACTTCTTATGAGTTTTTGAGAAACGCAGCCTGGTCAGTTGAGTGGAAAAATGTAGGCTATGTGCAAGTTGGGGGAAAGAGAAAGCAGTACAAAGGCATACAAAAGACTGTTCCATTGGCAAAAAAGATCAGAGTTGCATACATAGTATGTCTAAAATGAAAATATGGCAAGCATGATCAGCCTTATCTTCCATCTTTCATTCCGCTAGCTTGTCTCTAAGCAGACACATTAGGCTACCTAATTGAATGAGGGTGATTTAGCCTACATAAGTGATAACTGCTCATATCTACAATCTTTCATTATAATGGCTTGTCTATAAGCAGATACATTAGAAACTTCTGTGATTCTGATTGTCACTACGGTCACATGGCTCATTACAGCTAGGGGCGCCACCAGAAATGTTGGGCCCTATGAAAGATTTGAATTTTGGGCCCTTTAAGGGCCCCTGTTAGTGCTTTTGGGCCCTCTTAAGGGCCCTTGTCAGTGCTTGGGCCCTTAGAATTTGTAACATCTTTTCCCCCTAGCGGCACCCATGATTACAGCACATACTGCACACAATATAAAGGTGCATTTAGCCTGTCGCATTCTCTGTAAAATTCTGAAAGTTCCTCAAAGAGAACGTTCAGTTGGATTGTGGAGGAACCACAGACTTGATCATTGGGGGGAACCTAAACATTCTCTGAGGAACCCTAAAAGTTCTAAGAAGAACCCCCAGGTTCCTCAGAGAACCTTCGAGGCTTCTTCCACAGTGTTAATCAGAGAATCTTCAAAGAGTCTTTGTGTTCGTGGGTTCTGAGAAACCATAAAAAATCCTCAGGGTTCTTCCAAGAACCAATTTGACACATAACCCGTCCCTTGAAAGGGAGGACATGACGCCAGTGAGCCAATAGTTGCTCTCGACCAAGTACACTGAGGGATGGCAGGACACCTTCAAGACACCTTTCTTATTTTTAGCCTGTTCTATGAGGACATATAACATCAATATAATATAATACAATACAGTACAATACAATACAACATGCACAGGGGTTGGAATAAATGACCTGCCATTTTAGTGTGGGAAGTTTCATGGCTCAAGTGGACCAGGCTATTGGCCAATCTTCATTAATTGCAAATTGCACCAGTAAAGTGAAGTGTGAAGGTTCAATTAGCAGGGTAAGAACCAAGGAGAGAAAGATAGATAGGAGGGCTTACTCACGTCATAACAGCATAGTAAGAAATGATGGCGAGGGGAGTACGGAAATGTTATTCTTATTCTTCTTCTAAGGTCAGTAGGCCTATTGGAAGCATCAGGGAAGCATGCAATGCCACTTCCGCGAGGGGCGGGGTGTGGAACAGGTCATAGGACAGCGTGAATGTTTGTCAGCTGTTCTTAATTACCCCCAGCAATTACTGCTGACCAACAGCTGCAGTTAATTTGGCCACAAATTATCCATCATGGTGTCGCCCCCACTGACTATGTGCAAGGGAGTACGGAAATTGTATCCATTGCACCCACTGACCAATGACCATGCGCAAGGGAGTTAATTTTCCATCCACTCGTGTCCTCAGGCAACGCCCCCGTACTACACCGTGGCCAATGGGGCACCTAAGTCTCCACCCCATCCGGGCGGCTCGTGGGGCTGGGAACTCAAAAACTTTTGACTGGGCTGTAATGGACTGATCAAAGCTATTTTCCGATCCACCTCGCATTTCCCCGTAGATCACACATATGCTGTGCCTCAGAATTAATAACAACCAATGGTGTGCTTGTTGACCTCACTTGGCAAGCGATTTTTGAGTTGTGTGTGTGCAAAAATATGTAATTATTTGGACTACACAACAGACATCGCATGTCCGACGTGCAGCCACTTAAGCCTCGGTGCAGCGGCAGGGTTGGCTATGCCTCGGTTCACGTCAGATATGCGAGGCGCACGTGCAGTCTCTAACACAGTTTTGCACAAAAGCTAAAATAACGTTTCTTGCGTGTCGAAAATGAATGGTCTTACGACGCAAATCCAAACCTTTCAAATTCACTGTCATCATAGTGAAATCCGGAGCACATGCCAAACGGGATGAGGATTTAGCTTGACTCGCTCCATTAACTCTCATTCAAAATTTTGAGAGCTCCAGCCCCACGGATCGGAAGTAGAAGGGCGTGACTTAGGTGCCCCATGCATTTCCCCCCGAGAGATTGTTCTTCTGTGTCGAGTTTCTTTGGTAAGAACACATGGGCTGTGTCTCAAATCACACACTTGTGCACTTCGGGCACTGTTTTTCAGTGCTTAGGGTGCTCACGCTGAAAATTTCAGTTGAGCCAGTAAGAGCACTGAAAGTGCCAGGATGATCCCCTAACAATGGCGGAAAAATGCAGTGCTTGACTGATGGCAAAGAAAATGGAATCTTGTACAAGAACGACCACTAGCTGGTGTGGCCAGGAGTGGCACTGCAGCTATTTTATCGCAGCCAAGTAAATAATGAATGGGTGCCAATGGGGCTGTACGCTTCTCATAGAACTATCTGCCCGTGTGATTTTTTCCCTGGAAACATTGAAGTCGCGTTCGATAGATATGAGTAAGTGAAAGCATTTGCCGACACGTTTGCATCTTGTCAAGTGTTAGATTCGTGAAAATGACCCTTATTTCAACTATAGCAATGACATAACACGTGACAATCGACTTTACGGCACTACGCCATTTGTTTTGTAGTTTTAAGTCTGACTTCAGATGTCGATGTGTTTAAAGTTATGTTAGGATTGTTGCGGACACCTGTTATTTATTGCATTTAAGGTGGTGGAAAAGCGGCATGTGTACATGGGGTAAAGGAAATGACTGCGCTCATCCTTAAGAATTTGGGCACCTTCAATTAACATGTTGGACGGTGGTGGGGGTTGAGGTGTGTGACCGTAGATGTCTCTGCTAGGAGGATCAGTCAGAGTACGTCTCTCGTCAGCTCTGGTCGTGAATAGTCGCAGAGATTCCTCAGCCAACAGGTATTAGCCGATTGTTAGTGTGTTGCAGGACAAAACTAACACATCTTTGGGAGAACAAAGCCATGTCAGGAACCTTTAACTTCACTTCTAATACAACTTCCATGATAAGGTACAGAATGTGCACACATCTTTACAAACCAGAGAACAGAATCGTCACAAATCCCTGCTGAGCCATTTAGCCCAATAGGCTCCCATTCATCTTTTACTTGGCTGCGTGCGCCAACGGGGCTATAATGGGAGCCAATGACAGATGCCTATCTCATAGCTTAGAACATTTCTGCTGATGGCAACTGCGCGCACTAAACGGCGGCCATGTTGACAATGACACAGAGGAAATGTGGCATTCAGTTCAGTAGAAGAGTTTGGTCAACAGTCTCCTAATTCTGTAAGTAATGTTGATGGGACACCAACCTTTTCATGCCAACCAAAGTATTGTATGTGTGATTGTTGTCCTTTGGTGTGAAGGAAATGGAAATACAAGCACCAGATGCTGTGCATTGTAAACAGTAGCCAACTCATATTTTGGCGAGCTAATGCCATGCTCAGCCATCACTTCCAGCGAGGGCACAGTGCTGCTCAAATTTTTCCACAACACTATGCACTAAAGACCTCAGTGCACTGTGTGCACTGGCTGTCAGTGCACTGACATAAGTGCATGATTTGAGACATAGCCAGTTTTTCCTCAAAATGTTGCAGTGCACACAACATCATGGGTGACATATCAGAGTTCAAAAAGAAGAAATTCTTGGTGCATCTTTGACCAAGATAGCAAGTCTTTCCCTGTGTCTCAATCCACTCACTTGTGTCAGTGCACTGACAGTCAGAGCTTAAATTTGAGCACTATGCACTGTGCCCTCGTTGGAAGTAACAGCTGAGCATGGCATTAGCACACTAGTTGGCTACTGTTTACAATACACAGCGTCTGGTGCTTGTATTTACATTTCCTTCACCTCAAAGGGCAACAATCATTCATAGTTGGTGTTCTATCAACATTATTTACAGAATTAGGAGACTGTTGACAAAACTCTTCTACTGAGCTGAACACCACGTTTTCTCAGTTTCATTGGCTGTGTCTCAAATCACGCACTTGTGCACTTCGCTGCTCACGCTGAAAATTTCAGTTGAGCCAGTGCACTGAAAGTGCCAGGATGATCCCCTAACAATGGCGGGAAAATGCAGTGCTTGAATGATGGACACTGCACGCATCAAACGGCGGCCTGCCAAAGTATTGTATGTGTGATTGTTGTCCTTTGGGGTGAAGGAAATGGAAATACAAGCACCAGACGCTGTGCATTGTAAACAGTAGCCAACTGATATTTTGGCGAGCTAATGCCATGCTCAGCCGTCACTTCCAGCGAGGGCAGAGTGCCTAGCTTAAATTTTTCCACTACACTATGCACTAAAGACCTCAGTGCACTCTAGGAACTAGAAAATTCTAACCAGAATGCATCAAACTGGAAAAGTGCGCACACTGCCTAGCAAGAGCAGCACTGCTTCGTCACGAATGAGCCTAATGTGTCACCTAATTAGTGGAGCGCGAGTTGGCTGATCAGCACAGCTGTCCTCAGCACAGCCTATGTGGGTGTGCGCGGAAAACTCAAACGCAGGTGTTTTTTATTAGGTTGCCCGCTCGGTTTTGGAAAGACCTGATCTAATTTGTGAAAATTTCCAATGCTTGTACAGACTGTCTCACAAGGGCATATGTGTGTTTTCTTTGGGTCCCATCACATGCAGAAGTGGAAGGCAATGAAGCGGCTGACTTAGGCCTACTGGCCAAAAAAGCCCTTAAGGTGGAGTTAGTCAATTTGATGGTGCCACTAAGCAGAGAGGAGGTGAAAAGCCTAATCAAGAGTAAAGTGTGCAAACTGTGGCAAGAGCAGTGGGTAGCAAGTACAAAGGGGAGGTTCCTGTACAAGATCCAAATTAGTTCCCACAAGAAGACCAGATAGCAGGGACAGAAGAGTTGATACAGTCATTACAAGGCTGAGAATAGGAGTGAGTTGCAATATGCGACCTTGCCTTCTCCACTTGCCCTCCTCCACTTGCTTCTCGTCATGATGACATCACTAACAACAGCATTATATTTCAATATCTTGCAAAAGCTCAATTGTAGAGTCTTTTTCTCATTTGCAATTGGGATGGTGAATGAAAAACAGTCCCTCAAAAGTTGTTGTGGCTAGGCTGACAGCTGGGAAACTTTATCGTTTTCTCCACGTTGGAGGGGCCAGGAGGCGGGACGAGGAGACAAGCGCAAGTGGAGGAGGCAAGACTTAATCACACCCTCAGCATTATAGGTAACACGCCACTGGACAATGCCCATTTTGCAACAGCAGAGAGACAGTAGAGCATGTGCTATTAGAATGCCCAGCATAGCAGCGAAAGAGACATCCTGATGCAAAACGTTAGACCACTATGCTTGACAAGACTAACATTGGAAGGCTTGCTGCCATACTCCAATAGGCCGTCTGCATGGGCCCATCTTATTAGATTTTTGAAATCTACCCAGTTATTTGAGAGGATGTTATTTTCTTATGTTCAGTTGTTTACTTGCTTATGTTTTTCTTTTTCTATTCCCTTCCAATGGCTGTCCCTATTATTTATTTTTGTTCTATTTTGTTTTGTTTTTGTGTTGTTTTGTTTATTCATCACCTGTTAGGCGCACATTCCCCATCAACGCTCCGTACCTCCGACCTAAATACAAGAATACGCCAAGGCTCCATAACTAAGCAGAGAGTTTACGTAACTGCACCAGTTGGTGGCGGTAATGCTCCACGTCGGAAGCCAACCGCCAATAAACGTGAATGAAGAAGAAGAAGAAGAAGGTTTTGGAAAGACACAAGCTTGCTGTGCTTGACTTAAATTTGGAAATACTGTGCTAACGCGTGACGCTGTGAACCTGTCAGGGGAGCTGGTAAGCACTTGTGGTTTTATTTTACTTCGCGGTAGAACTTTTTGTTCATTTGTGGCTAGACGTAAAGTGTCATTTAAACTGCATGTCTCACAACAGTATATTGTGTGGTAGTGTTGGACATTTTTCTTAATTTGTTTCCCACTCTTTGTAAGGTTGTAAGTTTAATGACCAGGCACATTGGCGTGATGCCTACTAATTAAGCTACTATTTGTGTGTAGAGTTGTAATGGTCTACCGTTGGTTGCAGCCAAGGCTTGTAGGTTTGGCAATTGGGTTTATGGCACAATAGATTGCTTATGGTCAAATAAATTAATTTAGATATTAAATGTGTATGCTCATTTTATTAACACATAATTCACAAAGGTTGGACCTAAATCAAACAAAACTGAACAAAAATCCAAGCAAAACCCGTAGCACACCAGTGGTAATCGGATCGTTTACCACAAAATTGAACGCACAATCTGGAAATCGCATATAAATGTAGCGTTATTACACATTACACATTATTTTCTTATTTCATCGAGGCATTCGCGTCACTCGGCTACGAGCCCTATAGGCTACATGAATGACAAGTTTGACGAGCTAAGCTTTTGTGCTAGCTAATGCGTATGATTGGACATAATTACGCATCTTACTTTGAAATGTGGACCAGGATCCCTCTTGATATGATGTATCCACTCACACCGAAGTGCCTGGTATTTTGGGAAACGGTGGAAAGTCTGCCCACGGTATGTTTTTTTCCTCTTTGAGGATGTGCATTTCGGCACACAACAGTGAGGCGCCATGACAGTTGGCTGTGTAGCAACCAACGGTGTAGCCGAGTGTACCCCTGAAGTGTACGCCTCAACGTCTTTAGAACGTTCCGGGTGAATAAGGCGAATTGCAATCGAGCCATAGGCTATTGGACGCATTAGGCCTATGTTTGGGAATGAACCTACATGTATTTTTTTGTAGGTGAACAAAATAATTTAGCCTAATAAGAAAGAACCTCGTTTTCAACATAGCCTATTAAGCCTATATGCCATAATGGCCTACTCCATGTAACTTTATCGATGCAATTTTATTTAGGCCTAACTGTTATTCTAACTTGTCTTGTAGTGACGTGGGGCTTATTGACCATTAAGCCCCATGCAACGTGGCTCGGGAGTTTTTACTTGGTGTAGGCTACCCGCAGTAGCGTGGAAAGTGTCTGTATTGTAGTAGGTGATGTCGTGACATATGCCTACTGTGTGTGTGTGGTTTATTCAATTCTTTTATTTTGTGTTTATATGTTTAAAGGTTGTACACCTATTCTGGTCTACTGTTCTACAATTCCTCCATCTGTTACTACTAGGCCTACCACTACTTCAAAACATCAACACCACTGACGTCAAGGAAAAAGACGAGACGAGGGGAATCCTGTGTCCGTGTGCAGTCCCTCAGTGTGGAAACCCAGTGCATACACTTGACAGTGGAACAACTTCTACAGTGAATAACCGCCAGAGTGGAAAACCGATGCACCATTGGAAACCGCCGACTGCCAATGCATCACCGCTGCATCAATGGGTCGCAGTGGACCACCGTCTAAAGAGTGCATTACGTCGCTGACCAGTGAACAGCCTTCTGCTGCCAGTGACCAAGACTCAAAGACTCCACTCACACCACAACCCAACAGAGAGAAGACACTTCACCTGGGGGCCTGTAGGATAAAGCTTGAAGAAAAGAGGGGGAAAAAAGCTCAGGGAAAAAAACAGGCCAAAAAAATCTTCTGCCAAAAAAAAACCTGGGAAAAAAGGTTCAGAAGGTTCTGCCTCCCCCTTCATATCCTCTCTTGACATTTAGGATCCTTTTAGCCGCTCTCCATGTCTAGAAACTGTCCCGATCAGCTGTCTTGGACTGCTGAAGTGCCTTTCGTCCAATGGATCTTGGACTGCTGCTACTGTGGGTGGGGGAGTTCTGGACTTGGACTGTGCGTTGTCCCTGACTGCAATTGGGTGTTGTGCCTTCAGTCGACTTTGAGTATGAGTACTGCAGTGAATGTTTTCCTCTGCATCCTAGTGACACTGTCTCTTGCTTGTAACGCAGGGTCTTTTACTGGCTTTGTTGACCACTGGAGGAACTGTGCACCGTTGTGCTTTCAGTTTCAGGTCTTCGGGACTAGCCTGATGATGTCTGCAATGTTCAGAGAACCAATGTCAGTCAGTAGAGTAGAGGAGAGTAGAGTAGAGTAGAGTAGAGAAGAGTAGTAGAGGCTTGGCTTAAGTTAGTGGTTCTGGGCGGCGGAGGCATTGTCATGCGCAGGGCCTGTCCTGATGCCTGCTGGAGGTTCCCGCGGTGCGGTCCGGTCCACGGTTCCTTCGGCTACCTTGGGGTGGGTGGACAACCAGGTCAGTGGAATGCCTTGCTGCGCAGGTGGGAGGTGGTCTCGCTGTGTGGAGGAGGGCATTCACTGCAGTGCTCGTCCAGGCTCAGCGGGGGGCAAGGCACCCGGTTGCAGTCTGGGGCGGCGCGTGGGCCGGCTCCGGGCTCCACTGCCAACAGTGGCAGCGGTCCAAGAACTGTTGAACGAAGGGTGCTTCGGTCGTCTGGGAAGGCTGGTTAGGGTAGTTTCATGGACATGGAAACCGGCTGAGGGATTCCTGAGTGTCGGGAGGGGAATGGGGGCAGTGCCACGCCTGGTCTCAGAGTGGAGGTGGGACAACCAGGACCTCACAGACCCACAGACAGGGTTGACTGCAGCAGCGTACGCATATACACCAGACCTCAGAAGGGAGGTGGGACAGCCATGATCTCCTGGATGCACAGGAGAGAGGGTGGGTACACAACATGCTGCAAGACCCAGTTTACACGTAATATTTATATTTTTGGAATACATTCGTCTTTTTTGCACGTGAACAGAGCTTCAATTTCCTTAAATAGATTTTTAGAGTTTAAGTGGATATTTCTAAGGTACACCCGTCAGTAGGGTGTTTCATTTGATCGACATGCTGTGTTTATATGTAAAGAGATAAAATAAATATTCGCTTTTAGAAATATCTGCATATGTACACTACCGGTCAAAAGTTTGGGGTCACCACACTTTCCTCCCACAATGCTTCTTTCTGACAGTTAAGCTTATTCCTTTTCAATTTCAGTTCTGGTATAAAATCAGTGTATAGAGTTATTGTTCTCTGAAATTAATGCATGCAACAAATAAGCAATTTGATATTGGAAAAAGTAACTGTTGAGTGGATTTACTTGTATAGACAATGCATAGAATAGACCAAAATGTATCACTAACTTTTGACTAATCAAAGTGTACCTTTACTAAGGTAGTGTCTAGTCTGGTGTACTAATCAAAGTGTAGACTCCTTTGGCATTAATAATAGCCAGCGGCGGTTCTACAGATTCATTCCCGGGATGAGATGAGGTCCAGAATTGCCCATGAGCTCTATGAGCCCCATGCATGCAAAAGTTGATGTCTGCTCTTGTCAATCCATACAATGCCGGATGATATACACATCATTTGAAAGAGGAGAATCTACACTTTCCAACGATGTATGGCACTGGCTTGCACACTAAACCATCGCTGAGACAATGGATCGTGCATTCATAAGTAGGTTCATTCTGATGGCTAGAAAATCATGCAGCTACTTTGACTTGAATTTGTGGACGAGGTGGCAACTCAACAAATGTCATACACCTACCATTGGAAAGGGCAGACACTGAGCTTTCCAATAGTTCCATGCATTCTCTGATAAACCAAAGAAATGTCTGTAGAGAAATGGACTAGAACATGTATTTCTGTGTAATAAATGGGTGAAAAAGCTTGGTTAGATTTCACTCATCTGTCCAGTTTAACCAATTTTAGGGGTAATCAATCCTTTTTTCACCTGTGGCTGTTCAGTACTTTCCATTATTCCATTTCAAGCTATTTAAAAGATGTTTGCGACTTGAGTTGCAAACAAATAACTGGAAAAATGAAGGTGACCCCAAACTTTTGAACGGTAGTGTACATGTAATCAAGGCCTGAAACATGTGAAAAACATACATCCACATAAAACCAGCCTGAATGCTGGACTAATGCATACACTCAAAACAAGCAGTAAAGTCTGCAACACCAGGGCTTTCATCAATCTTTTATTATTTTGATGGCCCTTAATCAGACCTTATATGAAATTAAGCCTTGGTGCTGTGGATTTATTGCATACATCTATTTGAATACTGTGCAACATCTTCCGGTGGAAGTCTGACTTGTCACTAATGGAAAAAAAACCCTTAACCATGTGGATTTTCACCTTCTAGTGAATTTGCCATCGATTTTTTTCCAATACCATTCTAGTACTTCTCGATGCCATTTAGTGTTTCATGCCATTGTCAGTCCTTGTGTGATGCCATCTGCTGCACACTGTTCATGTATTGTGTGTGTGTGTGTGCTTTCTTTCTTTTCTTTCTTTCTTTCTTTCTTTCTCTGTAACAGGGACTTCAGGGCTTCGTCGGGAGTGTAGGCAACACTGGACCACAGGAGCCAGGCGAATCACCAGGCCCTGCAGTCAGTATACGTACACACATTCGTACACACACACACACACACACACACACACACACACACACACACACACACACACACACACACACACACACACACACACACACACACACACACACTACAGTGTAATTCATCAGTCCCTGCTTGACACACATTACTCACACATGTACATATACACACCCACATACATGATGTTGACCTGGAATAAACATAGAGCGAGGCCCATCTGTAAAACTTGAATGTCCTGACTTTTACGTAATAATGGTCATGTTATCTCCTGAGTTTTCCTTCCCATCAAAATCCTCAATATCTGTGTGTTTGGACAATATTCCCTTTGAACCGAAGAGCAGGGCATGATAAAATGAGCTGAGAAACGTTTCTTCACCAAGGCACTCCAAAAAATGTCTTTATTTGAATGGCATGTCTACTGAGGACCTTTTAAATTGCCCATGTGTAGCGGCAAGAAGGCCCAATAGGCAATTGTTAGCAATATTTTGAAGTCTCTGTGACAAGATTTTCTTTTTAACTAACTTTGGAGATTTTTATTTTGTCCAATGAATCCCCCTCTCGCCCCCAGGCTGATCGAGGGCCTAAAGGCGCACAGGGAGCCAAAGGGGTCGAAGGAGAAGAGGGACCCGCAGGACAACAGGTAAGGATGGCCATTTTTGTTTGTCCATCGGCACGTTTGTGATGGTGTATGGCGCATGCTGCGCAAATCTGTGCAACGCACATGTGTGCTGTAAAATTACAATGCATTCTGGTAACTTTTTAATACATTGAATGCATTGTGATTGCGCAGTGCACATGAGATTTGTATAGCATCACAAATGGGGCCAGTGACAACTGGATGCAGCCATTTTATTTGTGTCAGTCTTATTGTCTTGAGTTGGTCCTGTGTGTGTGTGTGTGTGTGTGTGTGTGTGTGTGTGTGTGTGTGTGTGTGTGTGTGTGTGTGTGTGTGTGTGTGTTCGAAGGAGACCCAGGGGAGAGAGGAAACGGTGGATTCCCAGGCGCTCAAGGACCCAGTGGACAGAGGGTGAGCTAGAGTAACTTTGGCTTTGGCTAGAGGGGTCAAATACTTATTACCTCAATGAAATACAAAGACGACAAATTAATTAAAATGTATTGTGTGAAGTTATTTTCCAGATTTTCTTTTTAATATTCTGACTCTCTGTGTTAGAATACATCTACGATTAAAGTTATCTGATCATGTCAAACCAACAACACCAGCAAGGGATCAAATACTTATTAGTCTCACTGTATAACGGGGGCCCACAGGGAGTCAGATATTTGTTTTACACAAACCTGTTAATAATATATAAATGGGGTCTATTAGAGCTGGTTGAGCATGCAGAATTTTGTGCTCCACCCCTGTACATAAGCATACAGTACATGTACCTTCAGACAAGAATTTCCTTTACTGTCATTTAGCTGTATTTTGGTAGCAGTGTACCAACCTGCTCTCACCCTTGAAATGTAAAAAAAGGTAAGCACAAGGAATTCTTTTTTCCGAGAGTAGAGTAGAGTAGTTGTTTCAGGGTTCTGTATTCATCAGTGCTGCCTGTGCTCACTGGCACACTGATGTAGGGCTTTCAGGCCGACCAGAACAGAGGTTGTGCCGGTGCCTGCACCAGGTACTGTACGCTCGGCACTAAAGTGCTTATCTGTGAACCTCCCATGTTCATACCGGGCTCTGAACAATTTCTGCACGTGACTGTGTTACCCGGATGAACCTGCTGACGGCCACACTGTCGTCACGGTTCATGGAGAAAAACCTAGTATTTTGCGGTTCGCATTGCAAACCAACTTTCCGGTTCGCGAACGCTAATATCTGTGGCGCTAATGGAGGCAGAACCCTGAAACGCCTACTACTCTGCTCTCAGAAAAAAACTCCTTGTGCTTGACCTTACTATCTTTCAGTGTGCGAATCGGCCCTCACCTAAATATCCAGACCGCAACAGTATCCTCGCTTCAAGTTTACAAGTTTATTTATTTAAAAAGGGACGGCATATATTACCAGCATTTAAACAAAAATGGAAATTAGCCTCATGGCTATAATCTTGTGTATTTAGCATCTTTTGTCCCTTGACAGGTTTGATGTTCCTTAAATAGTACACAGTTGTAAAATTATAGAGTCAAAGATATTTCACACATTTTTAAAAATAAATAATACAAAATACAATTACAAGATACAATACACAAATGAGTTAAAGAACAGCTGCCAGTACTAGTAGCCTATGTGAAATTATGTTGACAGCATTGACAATCCAGTAACCACAATTTTAACTGTTTACTGAATGAGTTTACTGTTGGCAGTTCTCTAATTATACTGGGAATTGTGTTCCAGGTGTGAGAGACTCTGTAAGAGAAAACAGCCTGACTAAAAGCGCTCTTTCTAAATGGAACAGAGCAACCACCCCTGGAACTGGCTCTGGTAGCCCTATTTATACTTTTTGCAATAAATATCTGTAGAGGAGGAGGGGCCAGGCCATGAAGAATTGTATATAGTAAAACTGAATAATTATATTTAATATAGTTATCCCAGTCCAACAGACTGCTTCCTCACTTGTGTTTACATTAAAGCTGATACTCCACTCTGAACACTTTGTTTTAGATTTTCTACACTGGAGCTGGAATGAACCCTGTCAGATCCTTCATCCTGCTACGTTCAAGAGGAACTTCATTAACCACTGGGTAAAAAAATATGTACAAATTATGCATAAAAAAGCATGCTCATAGTCTCGCATTGTTTGGAAACTACTTTCAATTCAGATATAATAGATGTAATAGTGTTGCATTGTTTTGGTCTTTTATAGAATGCGCAATGCACTGCATGTATTTCTCAGCTGCTCACATGTAACTATAATATGGTTTCTGTTCTTCCCTCCTCGTGCCTGTGCCCGTCCGTGCGTTCGTTCGTGCCTGCGTGCGTCCGTCCGTGTCTCCGTCCAGTCGGCTGTGCGCGCGTCCGTCTCTGCATCCGTGCCTACGTCTGGCCGGCCGTCCGTCCGTCTGTGCCCACGTCCGTGCCTCCGTCTGGCCGGCTGTGCGTCCGTCCGTGCGTCAGTCGGTCTGTGCGTCCGTGCCTACGTCTGGCCGGCCGTGCGTCCGTCTGTGCCCACGTCCGTGCCACCGTCTGGCCGGCCGTGCGTCCGTCTGTGCGTCCGTGCCTACGTTTGGCCGGACGTGCTTCCGTCTGTGCGTCTGTGCCTACGTTTGGCCGGACGTGCATCCGTCTGTGCCCACGTCCGTGCCTCCGTCTGGCCGGCTGTGCGTGCGTCCGTCCGTCCGTCCGTGCGTCAGTCCGTCTGTGCGTCCGTGTCTACGTCTGGCTGGACTTGCGTCCGTCTGTGCTTCCATCTGTCCGTGCCTCCGGCCGGCCAGCTGTCCGTCCGTGTGTGCGTGCCCACGTCCGTGTGTGCATGGGTGCTTCTGTCTGTCCATTCGTCCGTCCGTCTGTGCGTCAGTCCGTGCCTATGTCCGGCCGGGCCCATGTCTGTGCGTCCGTGCGTCTGTCAGTCTGTTTGCCCGCAAAAACAAAAAAACAGTAGGGGGTCTACCAAAAAAATGGAGTGATTTTTGAGTGTGTGCGTGTCTGTATTTGGTCTCCTATAGAATTGACTTAAGATACTGCTGATGGTGTTCAAAGCATTAAATAGTCTTCCTCCCTGTTACATCTCTGATATGCTCTCTTTTTATGCCCCTGCCCGAGCTCTCAGATCTGCTGATGCCACGCTGCTAAGGATTCCTACCCTTCCACCAAAGGAAATTGGTGAAGCCGCCTTCGATATGTACGCACCCAAGAGACAGAACTCTGCCTTTTGACATCAGAGACACTACCTCCATCAACTCGCACAACTCTTTACCCTCGCCTATTCTTAGCTGCTCAGGCCCTACAGGCTCCACATGTCGTGCCCTGATGTGCAAAATCTGTAGTCATCTCTCTTCCTTTTAATCCGTGCGTGATTACAAAGCGTGTGTGTGTGTGTGTGTGTGTGTCTGTCTGTCTGTCTGTCTGTCTGTCTGTCTGTCTGTCTGTCTGTCTGTCTGTCTGTCTGTGTGTGTGCGTGCGTGCGTGTGTATGATTACAAAGCGTGTGTGTGTGTGTGTGTGTGTGTGTGTGGGGGGGGGGGGTTGTTAATATGTGGTTTGAAGTGACACTGAAATAGTTTTTTGTATTTTTTTTCCTGTCTTTATCCTTTTTTCCCTGTATCCTTTTATTGTCTATTATTGTGCGTTACATTTTGCTTTTGTTAAAAGATGGAAAAATTAAGGTAATGAAAAGAAATGGAAGAAAAAGTAAGAAATTATTGGTTCCCCATAAGGGGGGTGGTGGATGGGTTTATAAAAAAAAGTGTGTGTGTGCGCGCGCGCACACGCACGTGCGTGCGATTACAAAGCTTGTGTGTGTGATTACAAAGCGTGTGTGTGTGAGCGAGAGAGAGATTACAATGTGTGTGTGTGTGTGTGTGTGTGTGTGTGTGTGTGTGTGTGTGTATGATTACAAAGCGTGTGTGTGTGATTTACAAAGCGTGTGTGTGTGAGCGAGAGAGAGATTACAATGTGTGTGTGTGTGTGTGTATGATTACAAAGTGTGCGGCCGTGTGTGATTACAAAGCGTGTGTGTGTGTGTGGGGGGGGGTGTTAATATGTGGTTTGAAGTGTTGGGGGGACACTGAAATTGTTTTTTGTATTTTTTTTCCTGTCTTTATCCTTTTTTTTCCTTATATCCTTTTATTGTCTATTATTGTGCGTTACATTTTGCTTTTGTTAAAAGATGGAAAAATTAAGGTAATGAAAAGAAATGGAAGAAAAAGTAAGAAATTATTGGTTCCCCATAAGGGGGGTGGTGGATGGGTTTATAAAAAAAAAGTGTGTGTGTGCACGCGCACACGCACGTGCGTGCGATTACAAAGCGTGTGTGTGTGATTACAAAGCGTGTGTGTGTGAGCGAGAGAGAGATTACAAAGTGTGTGAGTGTGAGTGTGCGTGAGTGATTACAAAGCGTGAATGTGTTGGCGTCATGCAGATGGTCATTTTTCTTATTTATTTTTATTTTACACTTCTACACGTCATCCCCCAAGCTGTATTATTTGCTATGATATTAACCCCTCCTTTCATCTGCACTTGTTGTTCTGTATATTTCCTGTGCTCTTTGTATTTGCTATGATGTGATGTTGGCTATGATTATGTCTTCTTTGAAAGCCGCTTTGGTTATAAAGCGTCTGCCAAATGCAATGTAATGTAAAGGTATATTAATAGACAAATAAAAGGAAAAGAAACACCATCACACAAATTTGCCTACGGCAGATGTTCATTTTTCTTATTTATTTTTATTACACTTGTGTGTGTGCCCCCCCTGCCCTTTTTTTTTTTTTTTTTTTTTTCAATGAGGACACTCCACTGACACCCTGTCATCTTTCACTTGTCAAAAGTAGGCTTATCATGCACTTCAAGCTGTCCAAAAGCGGTGCCAATTTAGCATACTCGGTGCTGCAAGTGTGCTGAAGTACTGTTTTAGTAGTGCTCCAGTGCATTAATAGTACAGTGAAACGCAATTTAAATAGCTGAAAAAAGTTCACTTTGTTCTATGTATAGTCATCAAAAGTACACTAAGTGTGTGCTTTTCATCTGGGCACTGTGCATTACCCTGTTCTTGCTTAAATTTTCTCCTTGGAAGTCAAGGCTAAATGCTATGTAATGTAATGTAATCTTTGTTGGAAAGCCACAGCCTACCCGAGTAACCCATTGTTGCAGGCAAATAAGGCAGTTCTGAAGGCATTGCCCCAGCCAGGCTGCTGTGCCCCCCGTGGGCCTATTCACCTAAACATGCTGATATGGTCATTAATATGCAACAAATTAGTTTTTTTTTTGAATGCGGTAAATATAAAGTATAAGATTAAATTCCACCAGTCCTTAACCACCATAGCCCAAATAAAGAAATAAAGGAATAGGCTACACTATTTAGACATTGTCAACAGACCTAAATGTGAAATAATAAGTGACAAGTGATCCCTTGAAATAATGGGATTTTCCTGTATTTAGAAACAAAAGTACTGTTCCGTATAGAGCTGAAACTGAGCCCACAATTTGGTTAAAATGCAGGAAATTGCATCTAAGAAATACAACATTCTCTGGGGGAGGACCCTCATACCCTCCACCAACGTGCCACCCCATACTCCATCAAATACCCGTCCAACAACTTGGTTCTGCAGCCGGGTCTGCACATAGATAACTTTTAGGCTCCTCGAATAACTTTAAGGGGTTCCCTCGCAGTGTCAAACTGGAAGTTCTTGGGGGAAACTGTATTTTTACATTATATGTGAGTAGGGACCAACTAACAGTGGAAGGGTGCCATGATATGTCAGTCATGGGGGAGGACAGAGTCCAGCACTCGTCAATACTCCAGTGAGTTATCCAGACTGCCAGGGTCATTGACAGCTCTGGCCGGGCTCAAGACAATCGCATCTAAAAAAAAGTCCTCATCCCATACATACAATCTAATAAGGACCCAATCTTGACACCACCCCACCCCCGCTCTCTCCCTGGGTCCAGGACAGCTGACCCGGTTGTCCCCTCCTGTCGTCTTCCATGCAGACTACTAACAGTGAGTTTAAACAAAATATTCAATCAAATCACAAGGCCAGCATGAAGCTAGTAGGGCCATTCATGCATTTTCTTCGATTCCTTTCAAGATTCTATAAAACAAATCAGTAGTTTCAATTTTTTATCCAAATGCTCCTCAAAGTCCAATCCAGTATCCAATCCAACTCATTGAAAAGTGTATTCATTCATGTTACACATCAATATAATGTCCATGCTGTGTATATGTTCATGCTTTTTCTGACACATACTGTAAGTGGACTGGACAGTAAATAATCACCAGTAGGGCTGCCTGTTTGTTTGCAGCAGATAAACACCAGATGGCGGTATAGTATAATCTTTGATGTCTTGCTTCTGCAATTGGCAATGCTCTCCTGTCTCCAGTACGGGATAATGACATTCCTCCTCATGCCAAACACAGATCTCCATCACGAGTCATTACTCTGTCAAAACATGACTGAGCATTACGCAATGAAAAACAGATGGTTTAATGAAATGTCAACAACGAAAATGAGACAGGGAACATGATAATTGCCTACTCTATTAATATGAATGAGCTCTGCAAATGATGGGACAAAAGCAATCCACAGTTAGGTGTCATCCCTCCAGAGAATTGATTAGCAAAACTCACTTTCGTTTAGTTGCTACCATATTAATAATGTGGCCATCATGACAGACACATATTTGTATATACTGTATACTGAATTTTAAATAGTTAATAGTTAATATAGCATGCATGCAAATTGCACTCCCATCAATTGAGCACCTAGCATATTGTAGGAACACTCTGATGTCCAATGGATGCTTCAGACCGTCTCCCTGCCAGTTGTATCTATGGTCCAGATAAAGCACCTGGTTTGCATTTCCCCTTGTTTATAAAATGCTCTCCTTCTTGATATTATATATATATTTTTAAAAGTTTGTGTCATGTTAGTTATGACAGTGAAAGGTCTGAGTGAAACATTAGGGATTGTGAAACAAAGGAAGCATATTGGAAGGTGTAAACGGTGTCTATAGATGGCACCAGACAGCTTGTGGGGAGGCCTGCTGCTCCCATATTTAGATACAGCATGTGAGTCAGACCCCGGCCCATTTGTTGGGTCACTATTATGTACACTTCAGACATCTGTGTCACAGTGGGCAGGCATGCACACACAAAACCCACCTACCCAGTCATCTTAGCAAATATGCAAGCACGCACAAACACACGCACACACAACCACACACACATTCACAACAAGAGCCCAACTGAGTAGATTTTGAATAAAGTCTGTTTATTTTGAATATTCATTTCATTTGAAAAATATAAATTCTAGAATAATCACCACTGTGTGTTTGTTCTAAAAAGTCACATATTTATGATTAAAAATCGTATCAGTTTTTCGAAAACACACTATAATTAATACTGCCGTGGTTAAATACTCTTGATTTTTACTCTTGTTCTGCCATGCATTAATTCCATATATATTTTTTTGATTAAATCATCTATCCCCAAAGAACATACCCCAAATATAAGTTAAAAATTCATTCATATACTTACAAGGTTAAGATAAATTGATTTTTTGAAAAACAAACAAAAAAACAAAAACAAAAAAAGAAACGTACATCAGCTATAACAGTTTACAGAGCTACTGATTTTTGAGCAACAGAAAAAAGTCAAGAAAAGAGCACATAAGCAGTCATGAAAAAAGACATCTGAAGGACGAAGAAACATAACACAAGAACAAGGCTCAAAAACATCAGGCCATCCTCATCCTCACACATGCACATCTCCTCTCAGTGCAGTCCACTCTTTAAAAACATTGCTCTTGTGGCCAACAAAAAAAAGGGAAAGGGTTTGTTTTTGTATGGGATATCGCATCAAACCAAAGGAAGCGTCTTGCAAGTGCACAGTTCCAATTTCTGGACTTCTACGCTCCACAATCAAGAGCTAAAAAGAAAAAGAAAAAAATTCAAGGAAACAAAAATCAAACAAACTCTATACCAGTGATTTGTTTTCCTGCACGTCTCTGGATTCCATCCATCCTTCTAATGCACAATGCTGAGAGTTGGGCTACCGACGCATATCAACGTACACCAACTCACTTTCCCCTGATTTGCTCATCTCGCCGTTCACGATCATTTTTTAAGCCACTTAGGTACATTTTTTTGTGCTGTACAAGAAGTTCTGCTAGACTGAGTAAACATGGCGGTGGGTGGTTCTCTTTAGCATCTAGTCAAGTCAAAAAGCTCCTATGACCTACTACAGCATGTTTGGAATTATCAAAAAGACAAAGAATGGGAATAAAATGCCACTTTTGTGCAAAATGTGTCACAAAGATCCACAGCCAATTTCTCTTTCTTTTTTTAAATATACAGTATATATTTATATATGTTCCCTTAGAATCACAAGTTCTTTTTCGTTCCAGTCACTCGTCACCTCTATGGGAGTCACTCATTGGCTGACGACCTAGATGAAGATGAGTGACTCCCATACAGATGACTCGTTCATCTCACTCAAAGAACCGGGGACTTATACAAGTCCTATTGTTTTACACCTCAGGATGTCCTACTTAAAGGGCAGTGACCTGCTGCAATACAGTATTTTCCATTGGTGTGTTGTCAGAAGAAGACATTACAGTACACGCAGCAGCTCCATATACACATCAGTCATGTCACAACATTATTAATCAGCCAGTTAAAAGCATACTAGTTGTCTTGGTCACAGGTATTTGTTCATTACTCATTCACACCTCCTCCTTCACGATTTTCAGAGGTGCACTACAGTACACAGAAAAGAATATTAACATCCTCATTGCCATCCAATGCTTCATATATTTTTTTTTGCAAATATCAAAAGGAAAATAAAATCAACATTTTAAAATGAATTATTGTCTTTACAGAATGCCTGCCACCTAAAATAAGAGGTAGAGCTACAATATATATGTATATATATATATATATAATATTTATAGATATTATTTTTTTCCTGCTACAGGAAAAAAAATACATAATTACAGTAGTTCCTTATATAAAAATGAAAAGGTGAAGAATAGGGAGAGAAAGAAAAAGGAATTGGATTTGACATGTCAGGATGAAAACCAATATAAAGGGTAAAGAACAGCTGGATGGTGGTGTGAGTGATATAGACTCTGAGGAGCCTCTCCTCATGAACAGTAGAAAAGATCAGGCTGGCTTTGCATAGTAGTTAGGAGTTACATACATTTGGGATGTAGAGTGCTGAAGTACAATAAGTGGAAGACCTTCTACGCTCTTCCCTTGTGGTCCATCTCTCGAACCCCTTCTAGTCTTGGTCTACCAAGGAGAACTTAGAGGACAAATTGAAAAGGTGATCACGTGATGCCAGTGGCCAGAGGCCATCTTGAGGAAGATGCACAGTCTTTTTCTCTCTAACTCTATCCCTCCACTCCAACAAAACATGCTGTGTGTTCTTTCCTGTCTTGGAACTTCCTGGATCACACAGACACATAGTTACACACAAATACACACACACACACACACACAGATACACATGTGCACGCACAAACACGTGCACGCGCACGCACACGCACACGCGCACACACACACATATCAGTGCTGCATTCCTAGTTGATGTGCTGTTTCCTCCGAAGACTAATGTGGAGGTCTGGTCCATTGGTGTACAGTAAAGGTTCAAAGGTCAGTTGATGATTGGCAGGAAGGTGTCCAATGAAGGCAGGGGGTGAAGAGAGGAGGGTGGGGAGGGGCTAAAGGGTCGTCTCCGTGCCCTTGCCTTTCCAATAGTATCCGTTGTTGTCGTCATCTGGGTCCATCTCTATTCTAATCGTAGGCACGTTTAACGGGACTCGCTCGGGACTGTTGAGGGGAAGAGGATAGCGAGAAGGACAGTTAGACATAAAGCACAGACCTTGTAAGAGCCCAAAACATAATATCTGACCATAACGTAATAACTGCACATAACGAAATAATTTGGGCCCATTTGAAACGTAATAAAGACCATAATGTAATAACTTGCCCATAATGTAATAACACTTCCCTACCCATCACGTAATAACATTCTTATTATTATATTATGGGCAGTTTTACGTTATGGGCAGTTATTACGTTTTGGGTTCTTACAGACCTGCATCCCAAACAGCACCGTATAGATGTTTATGTAGTTAGTTTTAATCAAGTCAATTATACGAGGGGCTTGGTTTAAAAGAAATACTATTCAACTTTGGTCAAAATGATGGTCTTATAGGGAGCATATGGTCCATCAATAAAAATGTGTAAGATTAAATCATAATGTGTGTGTGTGTGTGTGTGTGTGTGTGTGTGTGTGTGTGTGTGTGTGTGTGTGTGTGTGTGTGTGTGTGTGTGTGTGTGTGTGTGTGTGTGTGTGTGAGAGATTAAGGCAGATTTCCACACAGGTCTTCCACCGAATAATAGCATTATGTCTTCTTGTCATATACCAGGACAGGTGCATTTGTATCGAATCCTTGAAATCCCGAATCAATGCATGCATGTTAATATCACAGCATATCCGGGGAATCTTTAGGCAACATTCAGCACAAATCCTAATGTTTGTTTTCCTATTTCAATTTCTGTGTCTTGCACTGTGCGCTACAGCTGTTCCACGTGTGTATTTTTCCTAATAAGGAGCAGCCGTCTGCACAGGGCCCCTCTTAGAGACTGAGCCTCTGCATCTGTCTGCCCTTTGGCCTACATGACTGGCCTGCAGACATCCACCCCCTAGTGTGGAGCAGGATGCTGTATACACACACAGACGCACACATATGCACGCACAGACACACGCACGCATGCACAAACACATATGCACGCACAGACACACGCACGCATGCACAAACGCATGCATGCACTGACACACGCACGCACAAACACATGCACGCACACATGCACGAACGCACTGACACGCATGCACGCACAGACACATGCACGCATGCATGCACACACATAGGCAAGCACGCACTGACACACAGACACACAGACACGCACACACACAAGCAAACTAAAAAAAGCTACAAACACACAGTGCATACAGACAAACACACTACATACTGTAGTGTACACCACATGCACATACTGCACAAACACACCAAAGGTCAAAGAAGCGACACTGCTGGAAGGAATTGACTTTGCATAGAGGAGCTGGCGACAAAACAGGGCGACATCCTGTTTTCAACAGACCAACTCTGTCACGCTTGTCGCTTGCAGTGTTAATTTTGACACAAAATTTTTATTTTGTTTTAGTTTTAGTCTCTTGACGAAAATGTAATTTTAGTTTTAGTCTCAATTTAGTCATCTAAATCATTTTTGTTTTAGTCGACTAGAATTCATACAATTTTCGCTTGTGACAGTCTTGCTCTGAAAAAGTTCAGCCACACTTTGTAGCTTTTCTCTCTTTCAGTGTTTTCGTGCAGATACACTACTAAGAGTACTCAAAAACACACTACTTCAGTACTCAAAAAACAGCAGAGCCAGGTAATCTGTCTGGGCAGGCACACACACGCGCATGCACGCACTGACACACGCACGCACACAGATGCACGTACGCAGAAACACAAAAAGCGAAATGACAGTCTTGCTCTGAAACAGTTCAGCCACACTTTGTAGCTTTTGTCTCTTTCGGTGTGTTCATGCAGATACACTACTAATGCCTCTTTTCCACAGTCAGTTTTCTGGTAGGCCTATAGCTCGACACAGCTTGACTCAGCTGTCACTTTTTGCTTCACGATTGAGCTGTGTCGTGCCTATTCGAAAAGCAGAAGGTGGCCGCCGAGTCCCACTATGTCGAGCTGTAGGCCTACCAGAAAAACGGCAGTGGAAAAGAGCCATAAGAGTACTCAAAAACAACAGAGGCAGGCAACGCTGTACCTTGACATGGAGTCCTCCTGGTAGTAGTATTGCCTTTCAGCATGAGGTGTGCCGATCAAGGAATGAAAGGGGCTTTTCTCCTGCGGAGGGAGGGAGAGAGAGAGAGAGGAGCAGACACAGGGCCTCAGTTTACCCCTGCAAGACCTCAGCTTACTACACCCCCCCTCCACACACGTGCGTACACTCACACACATGCGTACTACACACGCACAAACACACACCCGCACACACATGGGCATGCCAGCATTCATACACACACACACATGCATACATACACACACACACACACACACACACACACACACACACACACACACACACACACACACACACACACACACACACACACACACACACACACACACGCACACACACACACACACACATGCATGCACATACACAAGCACACGCATACACACACATACAGTATGGACATGCGCACAAAACCACAACCATGCACGGATACGCACACATACACACACACGCACACACACACACCAGGCAGACATCATGCATGACAACACAGACAGAAGCAGCATCCTGGAGAGATTAGTTTAAAACAGCATGCATATTTAACACCACAACAAAAAACACAGCGCAACCACCACACACCTTAACACCTGTTAATGGACTTCTATTCTCTCAGGCCTACATGTGGAAGTAGAGGGTTATGTGTGCAAAATACATGTAGAGACCAAGAAAAGACAATGATATCCGTTGTGATGATTGTTAGTCGATTATGAATTGAATGCAGCAGCATTTAGATCTTTCTCTGTTAGATGATGACAGGCTGACGACAAGTATGTGTTTGTTTTCATTCACCAGAAGCTACGATTTAAGAGAACATGCATGTTACGTCACGAGACGGAAAGACCAGCCTGCGACCCACGTCGTTTAAGATCACAGACAGAGACAGACACATAACCCATAAAAAGCACAGATGTTAAATGGTCATCTCTAAAATGGAAGCGGATAGAGGAGGAGAAGAGAGGAACAAACAGAAAAAAACCCATCAAGAGTGAAGGTAGGTAAGTAAAGGCAGCCAAGCATAATAAGAGCGGATGCTAAAAATAAAGGACAGAACGGAAGAGAAAGAGGAAAAACAGATGAAAGTGCTCCATCACTTCATCCACCACTGAAAAAAAATATCCCAGAAATGGAAGAAAGCAAAAAAGGTGAAGGCAGGTTACTTCGTGCCAGCCATGCAGACAGAGTGAACAGAACCAGACGACAAGCGAAGAAACAAAGAAAACAAGACAGACGGAGGTGCGCAAATGTCCCCAAAAGCACCGGTGCCTGACCCAGAAAAGCATGACGACGGTCGGTCGGTGGCACCGGACACAGCCACACTTAGGGAGTGTGGGGTCCCCAGTGCGGTTAATGTGTGCAGACGCTGGTCACGGCACCAGTCCGATCCGATCCGGGTTCGGTCTACTCACTGTCTTTGTCCCCCAGGAAGGGCTCCTGCTCCATCATATCCATGGGGATTTTAATGCTGGGCACATTCTCATTGTAGGGGTAGTCGGACTGCACATGGGGGGGCGGACACATGGTTACAGGATCTAATGTTACTGCTTGTAGTCATAAAATATTGCATGCTTAGCGAAATACATACAGTATAAGGAGAAAAAAAGTAGTAAAATCAAAAGCCAAAATAGTATAATTTGAAAACTGACAGTACAGAAGAGCAATCTACTTTTCTGGAAAAAAAGCAATGCACTTTTCTGTTTTTGAACAATGTCTGACATTGCAGCTACAAAGAAACTGTTAAGGCCTTTGTGTGTGTGTGTGTGTGTGTGTGTGTGTGTGTGTGTGTGTGTGTGTGTGTGTGTGTGTGTGTGTGTGTGTGTGCGTGCGTGCGTGTGCGCGCGCGTGTGTGTGTGTGTAGGGCAAAGGGAGAGTAATTCTTGATTCACTGTGACAGTTGTGCTGGGTAATGCTGATCCCAGCTTTCTCTCTCCTCTCCTGGCCTGAACTCATCTGAGGCAGAGAGGGAGAGACTTGCTGAATTATGAGGAACTATGGGGCTGCCAGACTATGAAGGAGGCTGCGGAATGACGCAGTTACTCTGTCTGTCTGTGACTGTTATTGCCGGGCAGAGCAGCGACAGACAACCGTCTGTTCTGGCTGTGACGATGGTACCATGAGTTTATGGCTGTATGAAGGTAGGGTTATACAGTAAGGCCAACTTAACGGGACATTTAATATCTTATACCGCATACTATATGGAATCAGGATCAGGATCAGGATCAACAGTACATGTTGGGATGTACAAACATTGCAATATCTAAATTGATTGCACATCTTATAGCTTAATATTTTCTTATCGCATTGGCGATACTGTTAATATATCTTTACTTATGTGGGCATCTGTGGGTTGCTTCCAAACATCATCTCACTGTATCTATATAGTGACAATAAAGCACTCTACTCTACTCTACTAACCTTCACCTATTCTTCAACCAGCAAAGTATGAACTCTCTTGGTGCTCATCAATACGTCTTTGACTTGCCATGACTGGATGATTGCTATAATGTGGAAGGGTTACAGATGAAAAGCGTTGTACTCACGTCCTCAACATCGCTGTCTATGCTTCCCCTCTTGTTCTTCTTCTTTTTCTTGTCGTCCTCTTTTTTCTTCTTGTCCTTCTCGGGAATGACGTCGTCCAGGAAGCTGAGGTCATGCTGGGAGAACATCCAGTCCATGGCTTTCCTCACCGCCACCAAGGCCAGGATCTGCAGAAGCACAGGCAGGGCAGGCACACATCATTGGAAGCCGGCTCTGATTTACCAAAGCTACAGCCTACTATGCCTCTTTTCCACTGCTGGTTTTCTGGTAGGCCTACAGCTCGACATAGTGCAACTCGGCTGGCACTTTTTGCTTTACAATTGAGCTGTGTCGTGCCTATTCGAAAAGCAAAAAGTGTTGGCCGAGTCACGCTGTGTCGAGCTTTAGGCCTACCAGGAAACCGGCACTGGTGGCACTAGATACTAAGTGGTAGCCCCTTAACGCACGCCGTTCCACCAGTGGGACGCTGTAATAGTCTGTAGTACTACACCACTATGCCGGTACACAGGGCCTTTAGTAATACATTACGACTTGGTCATTGCCATTGCTAATTTATAGCAGGTGCTGTCTTACTGGGTTAAGCAATGCCATTTTGTCATTTTTCTTTGTGATAAATTAATAGTCTGAGGGTATACTACACAAAACCCATTTCAACGATGATCTTACATTGCTCTTATCAAAAGACACAATGTACTGAAAACACAAAATGCATGCAATCTTAAGGTCAGATTAGACTTCTGCAACTGCGCTCGTCAAAACTCGCGTGGGAGTGGCCACGAACCAACATTGTATTCATGCATCTGCGAGTTCTGCGAGGTCCGAGGTCTCGTCGCGAGCCACATTTGAAATTGCGCGATTAGGCTACTTTCACTACATTGTAAGCACTGCGGTCATTATTAAGCAATGTTGCTTTCTATCCCGGTTAGCTAGGTATTTTCACACAAATTGCAAAGGCAATGCACTGGTATCATTATTTGACATACCCAGTCTGTTTTCACGAGCAGAAAATGCAAGCATGTAAAGACAGTTGATTCTGCCGATGTGTGTTTACATTCGGTGGAGGAACGGTAGTAAAACCGCAGGCATTGTGCCACGAGTGTTCAACTGATGCATTGTTTGTTACTTAGCTTGTAGCTTCGTGTATTTACACACATTTACACACAAGGCATTAATAAAGTTTTTAACAGAATACAGCTCTGCTCTCGCAAACTACTGGTATTGCGCTGCCACAAGAACAGAACAAGGAAGTAGCGAGACGACCAATCATAGTGCCTTTTTGTCTGCGTACTCCGCGTCCGTCCGACGGATAGTTAGAATTTTTTCGAGGCGCTCGACTACGGGCGCAGAGCCTCTGAGAGGGGGGCGTGGACTCGCATAGACAGAAAACGGACGGACGCAGATTCTATGCGTGCGAAGCATAAATCTAGCTTTAGCTGCACTATGAATGATTGGTGCTAAATAGAATGTTCATACAGTACAGTATTATGCAGACGACACACAGTTACACATCTGAAGTCAAGTGCAAGCCTTCAAAAAAGAAAACCACTTCTCAACGTAATGACAGAGCGACCAACTAACAAAGCGGCGCCCAGAGTCACTGTGTAATATACAATCGTCCCTCTCCATGAACAAGACATATATTTCCATGACTTTCCCTGACCATAAAACAACATTTCCATGACTTCCAGTAAAACTACAACTGTAAATGCCCAAAAATACAGATACGAGTTAGCTATTAGCTCTGTGGTCATCAATTTGTGATAGCCAATCTTTCAAATCACCGTTAGACAAAAACATGATATAGACTGTACATGCTTAATGGTCAAATTCCACAACTTTCCATGACTGGAAATACCGCTGTTGAATTTCCATGGCATCATTTCATGAATGGCATGAGCAGTGGGAACCCTGAATAATATCCAAATGAAGTAGAAGAGGCAGCTCAGCTCACCATGACAGGGAAGATGATGGCGGCCACGGTGGACTTGAGGATCCAGAGCGCGGCCAGGCAGAGCACCTGGAGGAAGGTGAAGAGGTGCACCTTGCGCAGGGGCACGTGCCGCAGGTACACCAGGTCCGGCTGGTGCTTGGCTGGCATCAGCAGCAGCTTCAGACGGTCCATGAACTGCGTGATATTGAGGACAAAAAGGCAGGATATTTTTTTATTTTGAGATACGTATTTGTGGTTTTTTGTTTACCCTTCATTTCCTTCACTGTACAATATTGAAGACAAAACTAGGATTTTTGTCCATTTCTTTCCCCCGCAAAATGTTTTTATTTTTCATTTTTTTTAGTATTTTAGCACCAATGTTGGCCTTTTCTCCGTACACCTAAGCATATCCAAGTATATTTCAGTGCTGAAGTTATTTAGTTTGTTATTGGCAAGTGATCCCCTCAAAGAACAAGTTTTTGGTATGAAATTTGGGCAGCTGCTGATGACTAATAATATGCCAGAAATGGATGCCGCCAAACTTGGCTCCCTCTACAACCGGAAAAGCTTGAAGGGCTCAGCTCCGGGCTTCTTTGAACTGATCTGGAATCAGATCAAAGCTGTCCGCACAACAACAGAGCGACTGGGCCAGGTGGAAAATCAGTTGGTGTCAAGTGCCTCCACTGAAAAAAAAAAGTCTCATTCCTCTGTTGTTGTTTTTCCCTTTTTTCCCTGTTCTTTTCCCACAGGCATGGGCGATTGGTTAGGGAGAGGGGGTGTTTGGGGACAGGGTGGGCACATTCTTTTTTTTTACATTTATTTCTTTCTCTCCTCTGGTGGTAACCAGAGAAGCGAGTGATGCCCGCGAGCTCCGTGGCGGGTGTGGTGAGGTGAGAAGACAAAGGACCCACCTGTACTCCATTGAGGGAGGCCACACCCATGTAGAGGAAGACGCCATACAGCACCGGCATTGGGATGAACTAGACAGGGGCGGGGGGGGGGGGAGACAGGAACAGGAATATCAACTCTCAGGTCAAGCTTCCTTCCAAATCACTTCCAAAATAAGCGATATTGAATATGTGGGATGAGAAATATGCAGCAGACCAGATTACATGTGTGCATACATACACGTGCATATACATACGTATAGTACATAAATACAAGTGCATCTAACAAAAAAAAGAATATTGTGAAAAATATGTCTATTTATTTAAGAAACTGCAGCTCATTTGCAATAGTGATCAATAAAGAGCATTATTTTACAGTCTTGTCACATCATGTTTGTGAGGGCACAGAGTTTGTGAGGGCACAGAGAAGGCCTGTACCTTGAGGATGGGGGACATCAGCACTGACAGGCCAGTGAGGATGAAGACACACACTCCCGTCACACGCTGCTCCCTGTCACACAACAAAAGGAGCATTAGCACACATTGATACATTGTGAGTATAAGCGCACATGAACTTTATAGTAACTAACATGCACTCACACACATGCGCACAGACATATGTGCACGCACGCACGCACACACACTCACACACATGCGCACAGACATATGCACATGCACGCACCCACACACACACACCTCAGCCCAACACTTGAACTCGATCAGGATTGTCAATGCAATGCACGAACAAATGTAAAAAAAACCATTGGAAACTAAGTATCACAGCACCTCAGACACATTTGTGCTGTATGTGTTAGTATGTGACATCTTGTGCAAAGCGTCCTGTGTGCAGCGGAGCGTGTTGGTGTTGACTCAGCTTACAGCTGGGTCAATACGGGCCACCTGAAGCTAACCAAACAAGCCGCGTGTTTGGAGCATAAACCCCTAGTGTGCCCACCAGCCAACAACATGGCCACTTTAGCAGCCTTCCACCGCCACGACGCACGCCGCTGGTCATATGAACGCCTTGGCAACTCTTAAACAACGCCAAAAACACGACAGCAAAAAAATACAGGCAATCCCTCATGTTTTTACTGGCGTGTAAAAATATACATGTACAGGCCACCAACTTCTAATTCAAAGGCACACTTAAGCTCGTGCTATGTGAACCACTATTTGGGATATGTGAGAAAGATTATCCTGTTGGGGAACTACCTTGTTAGGTGTGCTTCCCAAAACCATACTTTATAGCCAGTTTACATTATATTACATTTTGCTGACACTTTCATCCAAAGCAAAGTTATTTAGACACAGGGTATTGGTTTCAGTTCCTGGGGCAATATGGTGTAAGGTGCCTTTCTCAAGGGCACTCCAGCCATGGCAGGACCTATGTCATAATATTGCACTGCTCTGGTGCTTAACTTTTCAATGACTATTACAGCGTGCCACTGGTGGTACGGCGTGCATTAAGGGATACGTCGTTTTTTGGTTTCTGTAATGGCATTTCAATTGTGATTTGGTACAGTGCATGGCACCTGGTAAAGCTCCAGGTCCCGGTCCAGGTGCATCCCTTCTCCCTCTACTGTACCTGACTCCCAGGAACTTGGGCTGCTCCCCCGGCGCCGAGGTCTCCGTCTCCATCTTCAAGCTGTCGATGTGGGCGATGGAGATGACGGTGGCGGCCACGTACCATGGCAACCCCATGAAGGAGCACACTATCATCAGGACCGCTACCCAGAACAGGTCCAGGTGGTAGCCCGCGCCTTTCTGTCAAGGGGGGGAAAGAGGGGAGGTGGACGGACAGCGGGGTAGGGGAATCACTGCTGTAGCTTGGGGCTTTCAATGGCCCTTTCTCAATGCCCAGTGTTCTAGCCTTGCTAGGACGTGGAACACCCAATATTTGGCTACTCTTTGGTGAACTCCGCGGAGTGTCCAATCACTGGGCATTTCATGTCCTAGCAAGGTTAGAACACTGGGCATTGAGAAAGAGCCACTATCACAAATGTGGAGCCTTAAATTATGCAACATACAGAATGCTGAGATGACAACATGTGAACATGCCATGGCTGGTGATGCCAGCATGGATAATCAGAAATGACACATGGAACTCTTAAAAGATGCCCATAGTCACTACCTCATACCATGTGAGGTAGTGCATATCTACTGATGTGTGTCATTAAGTACTGTACAGATGAAAAATATAAAGTCTGTTGTTTGGTGACTCTTGACGACCACAAACAAGACGTTTTACTACTCACTCCATGTATACAATTTATTCAGTGACATCTAAAGCTTTCAAGTAACTTAACGGTACAGGTCCCTTTCTGTATCTCATACTGTAAGTAAAAGTAATAATGCAGCCTCTTGCGATCTCACTGAAGAGTGCTGTTTACTTCTACTGTAGGTCAGACACCCAGCATTGATAAGACGCTTATTCTCAGCTTTTAATCCCTAATGGCACATAAAAAGCAGAGTGCTATAGAATGTCAGCTCTTACGAAGGAGATGCGTACATAAACAGGTCTTTTACCAAAGAGAGCCCATAATGGTTATTATTATGATTATTTTCTAGACAGCCCTTTGATACTCAACCCACATCTGGTAAAATAGCAGTAGAAAAAGGACTTAGACGAGCATCCTGAAATCAAGCCCCCGAAAAGACAGATTTTACTGGGACATCTTTGCAGCCCTGACTACTGCACAGTGAAGGGAGGAGCAGGACAGACGGAGGTGCAGCACTCAGCTGTGGCTGCAGTATTATTATCGACCTCCTACAACACACACTACTGTTCACTTCCATCTCATCTTCGTCATGTTACTGTGACCGCTACACAGCCCGTCTCCCAATCCCAATTGATACATTCCCCCCATAACACTGAAGGAGCTGAATGATATGAAACTGCTGATGCTCAAACGACCTGTAGTGACTCATTCTCTCCATCTCCAGCAGTCCGTGAACTTTTACTCGTGTGATATAATAAAACACTACGTGATGAAATAAAAAGGCTATTTTTGATTTTTAGCTATTTTTGGTTTTCATCACTTCCCCTCTCTTGCTATCTTCCTCGATGCCTCTCTCTCTCTCTGTCTCTCTCTCCATCTCTCGCTCTCTCTCTCTCTCTTTCTATGTTTCTCTCCCTCTTTCTCTCTCTCTCCATATTGAACGACAGATTGACTATTAATATCCCACCCCTTTCCTGTGCCTCTGACGGGGCGTGCTGAAGCATCATCCGGGCCAGGCCAGTCCATGCCAACCTCATGCCAACAGCACACGAGCGGGCACCTACAGCTCTTCTACCCCCCCCCCCTCCCCCTGTCGCCCCCTCTCCAGACTGTCGTGCCAGGCCCGCGTGCCAGCCCCTCATGTGAGGACGCTTTTGACAGATAAGGGGATATTTTCAATGGCTACTGATGCCTAATCAACATATTAATCATGTAATCAACACACGAATAAACCAATCAACACTTAATTATTTCAACATTATACCAGTGCTGGAAATCCCATCTCATCTGCTCATCTGCGGGTCAAGCCTGTCTGGGCTGGAGATGTATTTGTATTTGCGCTTCTCATATTCGTTTCATTCTATGATGAGCAACACAGAATTCCTATGTTATGGGAGCAGAAGGTATTGGCTTAGGCTGGCCCACAGTACTGCAGCTAGAGATTATCGATTTTTCATCCATCAACCTTTTCGTCTCAGATGGCCCTACACGTACAATTGTTTCTCACTCAAACTACAGATGAACAGCCCAAGCTTGTCCAAATGTTCTCAGAGTAACAATGAAAGTGAATACAAAAAAGGCCTTTCTTCTTGCTTAGCGAAAACACTTCATACAGTACATTCACAGAAACCCATGCCACCAGCGACGCCGGCACCCCTTTTACCCCGTGCTAATGCCAGGGTGCCAGGGTGCCAGGGTGGCAGGGTGCCAGCCCCGCATGCCCACCTTCAGCATGTGCTCCTTGCGGTTGACGATGACGGCGGTGATCTGTTGGTCCATGAAGAGCAGGATGGTGACGAGCAGGGCGGGCAGCGCCGATGCCAGGTACACCCACCAGGGGTTGCCCCCGAACGGAGGCACGAACCAGCCACGTGACGGGTTGGTAGGCTGAGAGAGGGGGGCAGAGGAGAGGGGCGGCGGATTAAACAGCAGGTAGAGGAAGAAGCTTGCACGCACACTATGGCAAACAGACACGCACACACACACGCATGCACACACACACACACACACGCACGCACAAGCAAACACACGTACGCATGCACGCACGTACGCCCGCACACACGCACACACGCACGCACACACGCACGCACGCACGCACGCACGCACGCACGCACGCACGCACGCACACACACACACACACACACACACACACACACACACACACACACACACACACACACATGCACCCTCACACGCAGGCACACACTCACACACACAGACACACACAACAGTAGAGGCAGCACAACTTGGGGACATAAAGTCATATCATACATACGTATATACATGTCATGAAGACATGTCATGAATACAATACCGTAGGTAGGGCTAACATTTGTAAACCGAATGTCAAATTCCCCACATGTAAAATTCATTCTACAAAGAAAGTTGCAAAAAGGGAAGCATGAATTTGTGAACCTCCATTTTTGTGAATCTCAATTTTTAATGGTGTGAATCTCCATTTTTAATGCTGTTGGAAAAAGGTGTCCATGCTTTGGAAAAAGATGGTTTCAAGCATATTTGACCATGATGGACTCCCCAACCAAAAGACACATGGTCACGAACACTGACAACAAAATATTGCAGCTGTGGCTCTTTATAATTTATGGCCGGCATGAAACATTGAGAGGAGGAGAGGGTCACGTGGGCATTAAAAACAAACGGAGAGGCTATCAATTATGTAAATGAAGAGGAGGGTGGATCACCTCAAACTTACAGGGGTGCAGGAAGAGAGAGACACACACAAAGGGTACATTCCAATAGGCAGACTCCATATCCTTCACTTGTGCTTGTGGCCTTGCCCCGCCTCCATGGAGGAAACAATAAAGTTTCCCAGCTGTCAGTCTAGCCACAACAACTTTTGGGGGACTGTTTTTCATTCACCATCCCAATTGCAAATGAGAAAATGACATAAGAATTGTGCTTTTGCAAGATATTGAATTCATTTTCTGTCGTCAGTGACATCATCATGAGGTCACAAGCAGACAAGTGAGCATGGGAGGACGGAAGTCCGCATATTGGAATCCACACAGAGAGTGAAAGAGAGGGGAGTACAGAGGGAGGGAAGAGGGAAGAGCGAGGCGAGACGAGGCGAGGCTTACCTTGAAGTCACTAGGCACCAGCAGCTTGGGGGTGTCCACTCCCACCAGAGCGTCCACGCCACAGAAGATCAGGATGGCCAGGATGATGGCAAAGTCACTGATCAGCTTCCTCACCTGGGAGGCGAAAAGAACAGAGGTGGCAAAAGTAAAAAGTTAAAGTAAATTCATGGTGCAAGTACAACACTTGCACATGATATTACATACAGTGAGTCCAATATGTATTTGATCCCTTTCTGATTTTGCCGGTTTGCCCACTAATAAAGACATGATCAGTCTATAAATTTATGATAATATGTATTCAAATATGGAGAGACAGAATATCAAAAAATAAATTCCAGAAAATAACTTAAAATAATATATTTAATTTATTTGTATTTAATTAAAGCAAATAAGTATTTGACCCCTCTAGCTAAAGAAGATAAAGTGCTTTGTGGCAAAGCCCTAGTTGTCTAGCACTGAGGTCAGATGCTTTTTTTAGTTGATGACAATGTTTGTGCATATAGTAGAAAATATTTTTGTTTGCACATTATCTCTAAAACATTAATAGTTTGTGGCTGTAGCTTGGTAAATGGGAGGTTCAGTTCTCTCCATAGAATTACTATAGGGTTAATATTTGGAGACTGTCTAGGACACTTCACGACTTTAATATGCTTCTTATTGAGCCACTCCTTCGTTGCTTTGACTGTATGTTGTGTATTATTGTCATGTTGGGAGATCCAAAAATGGCCCACCCTTCAGTGTAGTGGTGGAGGGAAGGACTTTTGCACTCAGGATTGCACATTACATGTCTCCCTCCATCCATTCGTTGACGATGTGAAGTTGTCCTGTGCCTTGGCCACACACACACCCTCAAACCATAATGATACCACTTTCATGCATGATGGTGAGGAGGGTGTTCTTGGGATCATAGACAGTAGTACTCTTTCTCAAAACACATAGAATTGTGATAATGCCAAATATCTTGAGTTTGGTTTCATCTGACTACAGCACCTCCTTATCATATCCTAAATCAGTCTGATGTCCGTTGGCAAACCTCAAGTGGGACTGCACAGGTTCCTTCTGAAGTAAAGGTACCATGTGTGCACTACAGGATTTTAAACCTCTGTGGCATTAAGTGCTACCAGTAGTTTTCTCAGTGATTTTGGTCAGTAGCTTTGATATCATTGCCTAGTTCATACCGTATAGCTCTAGGGTGATTTCTTTCTGTTCTCATGATTATCAAATCCCTACAAAAGGTCAAATCTTGTATAGAACCCCAGACAGGCTGATGGATAGTCCTTTTGTATTCCTCACATTTGGGAAGAAATGCATCAACAGCTGGGTCATTAATACCCAGTCTCTTTCTTGTGGCTTTGCAGCCCATTTAATCTTTGTTCAGGTCTAAAATCGTGTCCCTGATATCATTTGACCACTCTTTGGTCTTTCCCATGCTGGTGAGGTTAAAGTGTGACTGATTCACTCATACTATGGACTGATTCTGCTGATTCAATGTGTCTTTTATGCATGTTAGTGTGTACAGGTGTCTTTAATTCAGATGACAAGTTGATCGGACGTGCCCATCTGGTCTGTGGGCCCGGAACTGTAATCAGTTGGCAGGGGATCAAATACTTATTTTGCTCGATGAAATGGAAATAAATTAATATATATTCTCTTCAGTTAATTTCTGGATTTTCTTTCTGATATTCTGTCTCTCCATATTAGAATACATATTATCATAACATTTATTGACTGATCGTGTCTTTGTTAGTAGGCAAACCAACAAAATCAGCAAGGGATCAAATACATATTGGACTCACTGTAGCTGTTACACCATTTACTCCATTGTCCTTAATGATAGTCTATGTTGATACTGGAAAACACTTAAAACCTAACAAGAACCCATCATAAAACTTAATCCAATCAGTCAGATGATTGTAAAACAAGCACACAGGTCTATGTTTTACTCAGCTAAGTTACCTGAGTTAGAAGGAAACTGTCTTTTTTTTATTTTTACTTTTGACACCTCTGCAAGGATGCCATCAAATCCACATCATTTATTAATGCATTCATTTGTTTACAAAGATAGCCACTTGAGATGAACCATATACTTTTCAAGGGGGTCTAAATTCAATGACATAAGCTTTATGATCCTCACACCCATCGCGTCAATCTATGACGACAAAGGTATATTTATGCCCAAGCCTCAATACATGAGGACAAAGGTTCTGCTTTTGCGTCACATCATTGTTTTGGGGTCAAGGGAAGGAGGACAATTGTCCATTAACTATTGCAGCTGATGATCTCAGCATGAAGTAATTCATGAAACAATAAAGTAATCCCTAATGCGGCTTGTAAATGTATTTATGAATGAGTTGGCTCCAGCCTTTTTCATACCAGTGGATAAAATGTATGTGTAGTTGGGACACAATTTAAATTTGAGGAAGAAACAAATATACACTGCCTGAATAAAGAAGTGAAAACAATACTCACTGACGTAAATAAGAATTACTTCATGCAACGGTGTTATTACAGTTCAGAATATTGTGGCAAATAATTGGATAAAAACTGAAGATCTTGCTGTTAACTTGGAATTTTAAGTAACCTCAGCTGGTCTTTTCTAGAGTGTGCATAGTTTTGTGACGGCGCCCAATATGGAATAGTAATTTATTGCTCACGAGACTGTGGCGAGGCACGGTTGCATGCAGAATTGTGTCACAATAGCAGACTGCGCTGTCTTATCAGGCCACAAGCAGCCCTAAGGCAAGGATTTCCAGTGTCCCCTTTCTGTGAGCCTTGCCTTGAATTCTGCGCTTCCCTCAGGCAATGTCACACGTCACATGGCATATGTACTGTACATGTACAGTACTTAGCTTCCTTTCAGTCTACCATCTTCAGCTAACTGTTATCCAAACATTCACTCAATGGTTTCACAAGCTTTAGCTAATATTAATGCAATCAATAATTCAGTTGTGAAGTATCGCTCACATAGTATGCTGACTTTGCATACACGGAAGCAAATTTATTTGATTTATATCTCATTTATTATGTTTTTATTTTAGTTATGTATCATTTTATCATGATGTAATAGGACTGTTTAAAAAAAAAAGTTAAATGTTAATACACTCTTGAGTGACAGTTTGTAGTTGCACTTCAGCAAATATTCACTTCACCAAATGAGCAAATGTGACTCGGCGACAGCCACCATAGCCAATTGGAATATCAGAATGCTGCATTCTGCGTTGAAACAGCCACACTCTGTCGCTTTTATTGCTTGTGTCACTCTTGCTATGCAAACAGTCTAGAGACCCTCTGTAGCTTTGGTCTCTTCTGCTGTGCTCGCAGTGTCGCAAAAATATCCTTAACCCCTTAGCGCAGCACTATGGCTCTCTGTAATGTCATAGCAATGTTGTTATGATGTAGTTAAGCATTTTCAGGAAGTGAAAAGGGTCGCCGGCCACCCCTGCTGCAGTAAGAGGCTACATCCAAAAGGGGGTCCCTGCTGAAAAAGTTTGGGAACCACTGCAGTATTATCATCGACCTTCAAATCTCGTCAAGACTTGGTCTGACCAAGAGCATAACAATTAGCGTTTCCCAAACGGCATGGTTGACCTCCCTAGGTTTGATACTGGTTGACTGGTTGAAAGTGGGTGGAGTTCCCGATTTTTCTGGAGATCAGAAACAATATTTACATGGCCCTTGACCTGAATAGAAGCATTGCTGAAGGTGTTGCACAACTAGGAGGGCATGGCCTGGCTAGGTATCTGTGATGACCGTGACGGTAACACTTTATAATAATGTTCCTTAGTAAAGACTCAGTAAGTAATTAACTAATGATGAATAAAACATTAACAAATGTTTTTATTATTAACTAAGCTTTATTAATGCTTTATAAAATATCTACAAATGATATCTGCAAGATTTTACACACCTTATAACAGAGTATTTTTTCATTTACAAGCAACTTGTAAATGTTTGATAAATATAAAATATTAACAGCATTTCCTAGTCATTTACAAGCATTTGTTTACATTTCCTAGTCATTTACAAACGTTTGTTAATGTTTTGTTCATCAATAGTTAATTATTTATTAAGTCTTTATAATGCTTTTTTGCATCCATTATTCTAAAGTGTTACCACCGTGACTTACTTTAGTGGGGAAGAAGGGGCTGAACTTGAACTTCTTGAGGCCCATGGAGCAGGTGTAGGTGCCAAAGAAGAGGATGAAGGACATGAGCGTGATGTCAGGCACAAAGTCACACGCACTCCCCACCAGCTCGCCCTTGTACTTCAGACACTCCGAACGCGTCAGAGACGACCATGTGGTGTTCTCGGGCTGGAGAAAAGAAATCGGAATGGGTCATTTATTTAAATGTACACAAACACAGAGGTACAGACACAGGCACACACACACACACACATGTCTCTGAGAGTGAAACTGAGAAAATCACCATTGACCCATTGATGCTGGATGTTGCGTTGAGCAACATTGGCCCTGGCGCCTGGAGCAGCATGACGCAACATTCAGGCTCATGAGATTTGAGACAATTTCATTGAAAAAAATAAATAAACTAATACAAGAGCCTGGAGTCCTGATTTCCTTAAGAAAGTGATGACTCCAGGCTCTTCTATTAGATGATTTACCTCTTAACATAACCTGGTGTACTCCTGAACCAGCTTCTTAGTATAGGCCCCTGCCCCTGTTCTCTGTGGTGCTGGTGGTGTTATTTGTTGACACGCTGATTTTAGTCCAGTGTGGAACCCAACCCAACCCAACCGCAACCACCACCACCACCACAGTGAACCCTTTCTTTGGGGAGATAGAAGGGTGACAGACAGTGCCTGAGCTAGCCCTCTTACAGAGAGAACAGAGACAGAGAAAAAAAACAAAAAAAACAAAACAAAGCAAACCCCAGCAAGACGCTGGCATGGGATTGTGTTTGGGGCATTATATTTCACCAAACCCCAATGTGAAGATGAGACGTGAATGGAGCCATTGTCATCGTGACCTTTTTTCGCCTTTTCACTCGGTACACGCAGCATTATTTACTGGTGGACAAACCCCTGGCATCACCCCTGGGGCATTTGGTGGTGATAGCCCAAGGGCGGTGTGTGTGTGTGTGTGTGTGTGTGTGTGTGTGTGTGTGTGTGTGTGTGTGTGTGTGTGTGTGTGTGTGTGTGTGTGTGTGTGTGTGTGTGTGTGTGTGTGTGTTTGTTTTGTACACATGTATGTACACCTATGTGTGTGTGTGTGTGTGTGTGTGTGTGTGTGTGTGTGTGTGTGTGCGCGCGTGTGTGTCTGTGAGCGCGCGCACCTGTGTCTGTGTCTGCAAGTACGTTTTTGAAAATGACTTGAAATTTCACCCACAAGAAAAAGGGTGGCCATGTTGTGTATTTGTTTAGCAAAGTGAGACGCAGTGTCTCGCCGAACAAGCAGAGACCTTTCAAAAGGCATCATCACAGAAGAGCGTTTTTTCAAAAGGCGTCATCATGAATAATTGAACATTGTCAGAGGCTTAACAAAGTTCTTATCTCCCCACATCAAAAGGTCTGGCAGGCTGGGAAGGCACCTACCATATCTGTGATGTTGTACAGTAACCAGTCGTTGCCATCCCCTGTGTCCACCACTAGACCTGTGCTGTTGTCTGAAAAGAGAAAATAAATAAACATGTACAAAGTAGTGCGCTTTAATTCAGAGTGCTCTCGCAATACTTCTATTAAAACACAGTGAGAGGACAGTGATTCTTTTTAAAAGGATCTCTGATCAACATTTGTTCCAGAAAAAAAATATCTTGTTAAAGGTAACCAACTTCTTTATATCAGGCTGAAAGCAAACACTTGCCAACTAAATTAAAGTGATACTGTCCCATTTTTGGAAATAAGCTCATATTAAGCCTCGCCTTGAGTTAAATAGTGGAGTTTTACCTTTCTCCTATACTTTCAACCGTTCTCTGAGTATGCTAGCAGTTAAAATTGAGTCCTATGAGACCAGCTGGCGGCTAACTGGTCTCATAGGACTGCTAGCTTGGAGGTAAATTTTGTACTGCTGTACCTAGAGAACGGTTGAAATTATAGGAGAACGGTAAAACCCTATTATTTAACTCTAGGAGAGGTGTAAAATAAGCTTATTTCCAAAAATGGGACAGTATCACTTTAACATCTAATAGGCCTAAAATATTCAAAAGAATTGTCAAAGTTGCTAAGGGAGATAGGCACAGATGCTGCATCCAGTTTTAAAGGCTGTGTCACAGCCGGTGTGTAATGCACAACGTTGATCTATTCTATAAGGTTATCTGATCTGAAATACAGATCAGCATGCTACACGGATCCATTGACTTTCACTAGCTTAGCGACATACTCCCTCTTTTAACTTGTCTTAAAGCAAGACAATGCTTAACATGAAAAACAAGACACTTTATCACCTTTATAAACTCTGGCCAATGATTTTAACTGTATTAAGCCCCAAAATAGTGGCATACCCCTTTAATATACCCTAGAGCAGTGGTTCCCAACCTTTTTCTTAAAGGACCCATGTTCTTACTATTGTAAGCTTTGGTGACCCAACCACGCGAGCGCCCGCACGAGACGGAGTCACAAGATGCCCTCTGTTTCCTGCGAAAACTAATTTTAGTTATTTTATTCCTCAATTCGTCTTTGGTCAAATATAGAATAAATGTTTAATGTAGCACTTACAATTTGTTGCTTCTATGCATTTATTAGTTAAATGCTTTGTCTTTTATTCAACATGGGCTATATATATTTAAAATGAAACCCCTTAAAATCAAGAGGGCTCTGCGACCCCCTGTGGATCTTTGGTGACCCATGAGGTGGGTCCCGACCCATAGGTTGGGAACCACTGCCCTAGAGGGATGCCCTTTCTGCACACCACCCCCTGATACTCATACAGGTGGGCTGTTGACTTGGGGGGCAATGGAGACGTTCATACCCTTGTGGAAGAGCGTGTGTGTGTGTGTGTGTGTGTGTGTGTGTGTGTGTGTGTGTGTGTGTGTGTGTGTGTGTGTGTATGTGCGTTGGCCTGTCTTGGTAAAAGGTCTTTTCCAGCTCCCCAAGTGTGAATCTAATCCTTCCCCCACAGCAGGACATTAATCCCTCCAGCCCCGAGTACACACCCATAGCAGCCCCATATGCAGTACACACATCACGGATACAGACAGGGTCATTATTTGTTCTGAACGCAGACATCCATGACACACACACACACACACACACACACACACACACACACACACACACACACACACACACACACACACACACACACACACACACACACACACAGACACACACAGACACACACACACAGACACAGACACACACACACACTCTTTGCCCTTTCGAGACATCATTCTGTCTCTTGTTTTCCTCTCCCCGCTGCCTTCCCCCCACTGTCTTTCCTGACGCCTACTGAGGCACCTCTCCTGACAAAAACATCCCAAGAGGGCACCCTCCAGTAACCTCCTCCCATGCCACGGAACAGCCCTGCTGACAAGGGGCAGTCTAAGTGGTTAGGGCGTCAGACTTGTAGCCCAAAGGTTGCCGGTTCGACTCCCGACCCGCCAGGTTGGTAAAAGGAGTAATTAACCAGTGCTCTCCCCCATCCTCCTCCATGACTGAGGTACCCTGAGCGTGGTATCATCCCACTGCACTGCCCCCTTGCACGGGTGAAGACATAAATGCAATTTCATTGTGTGCCATGAGCACTGTGTGCTGTGGAGTGCTGTGTCACAATGACGATGGGAGTTTCCAAGATGGGCTTTCACGTAGCACCCCAAGATACATCTTCATTCTACGGTGCCACACCACATTTCCCACTATAGCAGTAGTCTCCAGTTATTTTTCTCCGAGGGCCAAATTATGTAGAGCAAGTGAGGCTGCGGGCCAAACCAATTCCCCAACACAAGGAGAAACAAGTTAGACAAACTTTCGGCTTTTCCGTTTTGCCCTTCTCGTCAATGAGACTGTTAGTATAATCTCTCTGTGAATGCTTTGGAGAGATAGGACCCACTGAAGTTTTCGTTATCGAAACTTACACACATTTATGGTCTCATTTGTTCTGACCTCATGGCGGCTCAAATGTTTGCCATGCGGGGGCCGGATTTGGCCCACGGGCATTTGATTGGAGACCAAGGCACTACACAGCATCCCAACAGGGCCCACAGATCTATTCACAGCACCCTTTTTAGGATCGCCTCACAGTACCTGCCTATTCACAACATGGCAGACACAGCAGCGGAGCAGACCTAAGGACTGTTCTATTCACGGGGGCAACCGTGGCCTAGTGGTTAGGGAGTTGGTCTTTCAATCCAGGGGCTGCAGGTTCGAATCCCCCCTGACCTCTCCCTACATCTCCATCCATGGCTGAAGTGCCCTTGAGCAAGGCACCTAACCCCACATTGCTCCAGGGACTGTAACCAATACCCTGACAAATAATAACTGTAAGTCGCTTTGAATAAATGAAAGCGTCAGCTAAGTGCAATGTAATCAATGTAATGTAATCAATGCTAGGAGTATTATGACACGCCCCTTTAGGCAGACTGGAACCTGGTCATGTTAGCTGCCTATTACAATGGCATATCTCTATACTTAAAGAATCTCTGACGGTACCCTGCGGAGAATGAGCAGAGGGGTCTCAGAGCTGTGCCCAGGGCCAGGGGGGACCAAGGGGGAGCATTCAAATAATCAGGCGGAGTGATGAGGGTACTATCATTACCATGATGAGAGCTACAGGATGGCCTGTGTGCTAAAACTTTTCATAGGTCACTGAAGGTACGGTGTGAGCCGTGTATGACCAGACACCATGACCAACTTTATTTACTGAATCAACAGGGAACTGATATGACACCCAGGCCCATTCCTGCTGGATTTTGATTACATTTACATGGGATGGATGAACTCTCATGACCGAATCACAATGCTGAAGGTACATCGGTAATCACTGGCAAAGCACAAAAACACTGATGATCTACTGTAATTTCGCTTTGAAAGACACCATTCCATTGGGGTTTTGAGGGCATCCTCTGCTGAATTACATGGTAATGACACTGCATGCTGATACACCACTAAAAACACAATGGCGCCCATTGTAGATGATGACTAAGACTGATAGTGTGGTGACAGGCTAAATAGGACGTGTGGTGGGGGGACCAACGGATTCAGCAGAAATTAGGAACACACTGGGCTGTGTTGTGTCATTTGAGCTTACAGTAGATGGCTCATGACTGGATGTCTGGATGCATGCTGATTGCTGACGTACAATCCGGCATGTCCTCAGCAAAATGTGCTTTGGCTGTGCGCGCACACACACTGTACACACGCGGACACGCAGACAGACAGACAGCAAGCCATCCAGCCAGCCAGCCAGCCAGCCAGCCAGCCAGCAAGACAGACAGACAGACAGACATACAGACAGACATACAGACAGACAGACAGACAGACAGGCAGGCAGACAGGCATACAGACAGACATGCAGGCAGACAGACAGACAGACAGGCAGGCAGATATACAGACAGACAGACATGCAGGCAGACAGACAGACTGGCAGACAGGCAGGTAGGCAGGCAGACAGGGGTGAAGGAGAGGCAGAGGGAGATGGACTGACATGACGGTGCAGGGAATGTTACAGGGGAAATGGCATCACAGTGTGTCTGGTTTGTCCCTTTACAAATCTTATAGGCACATGTCTCGATTTTATGCAGAAAGTACAAGTTCAGATTAAGAAGAAGCCACCACCAGTACGGGTATTATTAACCAATAGATATGGGTATGGGAACTGAAACGTCATTTCGCTTCTTTTCACACATGGTGACATGTGGGTGGCCTCATGACACTCAACTTTGCTGAGGTTCAATAATTCATAAGGGCCA
>NC_085859.1:47726457-47728957 GCF_034702125.1 Engraulis encrasicolus | reverse complement strand
TACGATACGATTCTCCTACCTACTGCGATGCAGTTCGATATGGCGCGATACAATTATAATGCCATGCGATGCAGTGCGATTCGGTACGATACGATGCGATACAGAACAGATTAAAATATCAAATTGATATTAAAGGCTGTGCACAAGGCTGCCGTTAGGCATAAGCAGAGTAAACAGAGCGCTTTTAGAACCTCAACCACTTTGCCCCCAAAATTGTGACCTCCTAAATTGAGACTGACTAAAAACATCATGAAAAAATATTTCATTACATTTTTGTTAGTTATCAAAAGGGCCATCATTTTTCAGACAAACTGTAATTGTGAATACAGTAATTAGCATTATTATTAGTAGCAGTAGTAGTATTTACTTATGAGGGGGCCTCCTGACCAGTTATGCCTAGGCCCCCAAAACCTTAGCAGCGGCCCTGGCTGTGCATATTACTTTTGAAATAGCCTATACTGGAAAACATACAGAGAGCAGTGAGAACTCATTTTGGCTTGGGCACATTGCTTTGAGCAGAGAAAATGAAAAAAAAAATACACAATACAATGAATACCATGCCAATTACAGTAGGCTATATCTCTTTTTTAAATAAAAATGAGAAAACCACAGAGCTTCTGATCATGTTGGAATATTGACCTGGACATGTTATAGGCTAACTACATTTACAGGTAAGCTCTGAACAACTTATCAACCACAATTGATCCAAATTAGAACAATTTAGTAAGTTAAGTAGATGTTGGGAATGGGGTTAATATCAGAAGGAGGAAATAACGTGCGTACTGGACTGAGGTGTTGGAATAGTGTACTTTTCAACGGGACTTTTTAAACTTCATGGACAATCTGCACGAGCAGCAAATCAGACTGTGTGTGTCCAGCACGAGAGCTAAATATAACAGGCTCCTAAGCAATGATGCCAACTTAGCGACTTCACTTCTTTTTTACTGCATGAACAATGGACTTAACACGAATGCACAGGCTCTGTAACGTTTTCCAACACGGTTATGTTTTTTTTGTATCTCGTGCGCTGACTATGCTTATGCTGCTGTCATTCGGAAACTGCAGCATGTTGGCAGACAACTTTCTCTTGTTGTTTGTGCCGCACCGTAGACTACCCTATCATCTCAAATAAGCGAGTACTCTCTCCACACGTCTTCCAGACTCGCAGAAGATGGTCGCTAGAAACTTTCATTTAAAAAGTCACCGGATGACCAGAAAACTCGCTGTATGTGACAACAAAATGTGCTCCACATTGCTGGTAACCCGCCGCTTTGACTCAAAGGAAAATACTGATTGCTTGGTCACGCCTCCTCGCAAGGCGGTCTGAATCAGAGCAAGATGATGTGCGTTGCGCACGAGAACAAATCCTGAAATTGACAGTTTCTAAAAAGTTTTAAGAGATATTATCCGATTTGTACCGATGCGGACAGTCAAGGTACGATGTATCTCGATTTTATTTGCGTTTCTTACCGATGCAGACGTTTGCAAATCGATGCAACCGTACTGTACAGGTCGTATCGATTTTCCGATACGTATCGATAAATCTTCCCTTCCCTAATGTATACGCATACCCATCCATAGCAAAATCAGAAAAACTGATAATTTCTCAATTTTTGCCATGGCTGTATACAGTATATACTGTATAGTGTATTTATCAGTATAGAAGGTCAGTCAATTGATACACATCAATCAGTCCCTCAGTATTTTTTTTCAATCTGGATCATAATAACTCAGCATAGCGCTCAAATAAGTAATCCAACCAAAACAAAACACACACAACAGGCCATGGTGGCCATGGACAAAAAAAACCCAAAAATTAACAACCGTAGTATTACAATGGAGCTGGGGCGAAAACACGCTCTCCACGTACACACACACACACACACACACACACACACACACACACACACACACACACACACACACACACACACACACACACACACACACACACACACACACACACACACACACACACACACAGAGGTTGTTTACCCTTGAAACATTGACAGCGCTGACGTCAAAGGGCTCTTATGTCTGTTAACTCACCTGCATGTTCTCAGTGGCGTCCCCCAGCAGACCTCCGAACGTGATGGCGTTGGTCACGGTGCCCAGGTAAATGAATAAGATAGCCGACAGCGACTGGATGTGTATCGCGTCATAGAAGTCGCTGGCGAAGAAGGGAAGCTTGCGCTTGATGTCGAGAATAAGGCCACCACAGAACCTGAGGAGAATGACAAGAAAACACACCGTAAACACGTCAGCAAAAATAAGGAATTCAGACATTAACATTGTGCAATTACATACAGTTACTAAGTATAGTAGGATTGTGTACAAATGAGGTGGTGTATATAGTACGCACTGTATCTTGTGTTTTACAGTAATAGTGTTAGAGAAAGGGAAAAGGTAAATCGATGTAAATGAAAATAAAAATAATGACCACCTGAAATTTGATCTGCAATAGTATGAGAATCAAAAGAATAAAAAAGAGCAAGTCTGT
>NC_085859.1:47718957-47721457 GCF_034702125.1 Engraulis encrasicolus | reverse complement strand
GCACAGCACCGCACAGCACCCTGGGACCACATCTACAGCTGGCCTGGCCTGGTGACCTCCGACCCCTCTGAGCACGGACTGGAGGACCCAGGATGGGGGAGAGGGCATATACAGAAAGTGTGATCACTCACCCACACAAACACGCACACGCACACACGCACAAGCAGACCACCATTGTAAGGCACAGGATGTTGTTTTAATCCCAACAATTTCTTAGTTCCAAGCAGCACAACCAGGACCAGCACACTGCCAGAGGAAAGAAAGAGGACCAGAGAGTAGCAGGGGAGATGGGAGAGAGCTGTGTGAGGAGAAGGAACTCAACACACACAACACAGACAACACACAACACACAACACACAACACAGACAACACACAACACACAGCACACAACACACACACACACACACACACACACACACACACACACACACACACACACACACACACACACACACACACACACACACAGCTGACATCCAAGGAAGCAGGTGTGATAACAGAGATTCTTTTCCGTGAGGCAAAGCTATGCCTTGAGATGAAAAACACAAACATTCAGCAAAACTTTTCCTCCTCTCACATTGGGGCTGTGGAGTTCAATAGCAATGGCAATGGCCTTCCTGCCAGTGCATTTTCAGGGATTAATATGTAATCGTATGTACTACATTTTAACCAGTGTTAATGCAACACATAGCAGTTGTAATAGTAACTTACAGCTACAGCAGCCTTCGCCTTTAAGACATGCATGAACGCTCCGATGGCCTGGGACACTGTTAGCCAAACTTTAGGCATGTGTTACTTTACCACGCTGCACAGCTCAAGGGCATCACACGTGCGTTGCAGAATGGACTTAGCGACACTATACCTGCAGAACTGTCGTAGCCTCTTACTGCAGATGGGCCCGCTGATGGGCCTATTCACTCTTTACTGAAAACACTCGACTACATCATAACAACATGGCGATGACATTACAGAGAGCCATACGTAACATATTAACCCCTTAAGACACAGCTTTATAAATGAGCTGTTACCAGAATGGCAATGACCAGGTCGTAATGTATTACTAAAGGCCCCGCACCATCATAGTAGTGTAGTACTACAAAGCGGATTCCAAAAAAGTTGGGACACTTTGTAATTTGTGAATAAAATCAAAATGCTGGCATTTTCAAAACATTCAATATGTTAACAAGGTAGAACATTATGCACAGACAACATATCAGTTGTTAAAGTCAATCAGAATTATTGTTTTGAGGTAATTATGTGATCATTTAAAATTTCACCCTTGCAACAAATCCCAAAAAAGTTGGGACAGGGCCAATAAAATGCTTTTTATATTGGATAAGACTAAACACAACACAAGGGATGAGACTGAACAGTTAGATACTTTGACTGATGGCATAATTTTATTCCAAAATTAGATATTTTGATGTGCGAGACATGATTTCAGCAGCTCAACTGATAGGTGTGTTCTTCAACTTGTTTACCTTTTAGTTATGCTTAATATGTGGCATATCCTGACTGCAAGAAAACAATTTTGTGACCTGTTTACTCTAATGATGGACCACACTGTTGGAACATAGTGGAGATTGAAATTTGCCACCTTTATGGGGCAATATCTAAAGGCGGTGCTCCAAAATATAATGCCTTGGTAGCTATGTTTTCTGTTTAAAGTCTGTATGTATCATTCAACATTCATTTTAATGCTCTACATGAGTAAGAAGACCCTAACCAAGTCACCTCTGCACCCCCTTACCATCATATATGCTGTCTTTCAGACTGACCACTAAATCAAGCTGAAGTATTCATTTTCTATATAATCTGGAGGGTGCATGACTCCATAATTTTTAAAATGGATTAGATATTTACCATTCTGTAATCAGAGGACAGTTTCACATGTCTCCTAGGTCCATAGAATGAGCTCCATTTAAATAGAATGAGGTCCATTTAATGTCTGCATCATGTGCATTAATCAAGTGTTGTGTTTATGGTCATTTTTTCGAGAGCTGTCATTGTTGGAGTGTCATAGTTTGCTTATTGACCACGAGTATGTCATGATCTCATAACTCGTGCAATGATTACACAGAACTCTATATTACGGAAGTAGACCTTATATGCCTGCAATTTTGATAATTCAATCTTTCTGTGTAATAGATAAGTAATTAGTCCCTCAAAATCTTCGCCGCTGAGTGCCATAGCCTCTATGTGATGGTATTTTATTTGTGCATTCATGTTGGCAGTCAATATAGTTCCTTTTAAAATATTCTTCCTTGTGTAATTTTTAGAATTATCCAACTATTACAACATGTTTTGACCCTGTCCCAACTTTTTTGAGATTTGTTGCATGGGCCAAATTTTAAATGATCACATAATTACCTCAAAACAATAATTCTGCTCAACTTTAACAACTGATATGTTGTCTGTACATAATGCTCTACCTTATTAACATATTAGATGTTTTAAAAATGCCAGCATTTTGATTTTATTCACAAAATACAAAGTGTCC
>NC_085859.1:47708957-47713957 GCF_034702125.1 Engraulis encrasicolus | reverse complement strand
CGACCCTCTGTGGGTCTTTGGCAACCATAGGTTGGGCCGCGACCCATAGGTTGGGAACCACTGGGGTAGAGGACGGAGGAAGGTGGTTCTAGGCACTCTTACCAGAGCGAGCTGCTCCTTTCTGCTCTGAAAGGGGGACATGAGTCTGTCCTGTACACTTTAAGAGCTGACGCATGTTGACGCACAAGCCTGGTCTATCATTACCCTGCAAAGCAGTGACTTTCTCCCTGCAGACTCCTGCAGCCTCTGCACTCCGTGCAACGCAAAAACACCAGTTTACCTCCAGTTGAACTCAAACTTCACTGATGTCATTTAAACACACAATACAATAAAAATAAGCAGCAAATGTGTAAAAGGTGTGTTATAAGCAATGCCTTTCTCAAGTATTGCACTGACCCCAAGGTACATCCTTAATCATAAAGGTACATCCTGTCATAAAGGTGTGAGCAACAAATTGGTGGCTGGGTGTGACTGCATTTAGTGTGAAGACAATGGGAAGCCGAATTCAGACGATTTTTCGAACCAGTCCGCCTTTGGCTGGTGCAATTGGTGTCACTCCAGAAGGAGGCTTTTGTGACTTGCTTGTTTCTGTCTGTATTGTGAGTCCTATGTAGTGCTTTTTGCATTTGTTGCTGCTCTCTTGGCTAGGGCCCACTTGAAAAAGAGGCAACTGCCTCAATGTGACTACCCTAGTAAAAATAAAGGAGAAATTAAAAAAAGGAGGCGGGGACTTGGGGATTATGTTTGTAAACAGCAGGGGGGGACAACTCACCTGATCCTTCTCGGGCTTGTCGGAGATGTCATTCATGCTGCTGGACGTGATGTTCTTGTGCGTGGTGGCTGGACTACCTGAGAAAGAAAGCAGCCATGCATGGTTAACCAGCCGTGAAACAAGAGAGAGAGAGAGAGAGAGAGAGAGAGAGAGAGAGAGAGAGAGAGAGAGAGAGAGAGAGAGAGAGAGAGAGATGGGAAGAAAGACAGCCAGAGAGAAAGACAGATAGAGAGAAACAAAGACAGAATGAAAGCCCTCACAGGACCAAATACAGCCAGAGCAGACAGGAAAACACTGGCGAGAGGGAAAGTGGCACGCTTCACTCCAGATGCAGCCAAAGACAAAACCAAAGACATAGTTGCCCAAGTAAACGCCGCAAGAATGTAGAACACCTTGCCCCCCTGGGATCTAGGACTCAACCTTATTTCTCACATGAACCCCTAAAACACTTACTCACAGCAGCCTCTACTGTGGCACTCTACTGTCAAATTGTGAAGACATTATATCATTCTATGGTACATCCAACTGTAGTGAAAACTGGTTTGTACAGTAAATGGTTTGTAAAAAATCCAAGATCTTTTTTCCACATCTACTCTATGATGCTGAGCCCTGACAAACCATTCACAGATTTAAATTTCAATGCATGGTGATTAGAAGGGCAACCATTGATCCAAGCACTTGTGGTGCTCTAGCTTGAGTGTTGCTCTTCACTTGTATGCTACTTTCCATAAGAGCATCAACTGCACTTGTAATAATATAATGATGTGTGCTGCTTAAACGCAAATACACATACTCATCTGGGGTCACACCAAGGAGAACAACACTGTCTGTTTCGCTGGGACACCACGTGACACCTGCCACTCTCCACACGGGGTCAAAGGTTCACAGCTGAACACAAGCTGTGCCCCGGGGGTGTTATGCTCTCATTGCTCAAGAGTCTTTTTTTCCCCATGAGCCTCAGCGAAGGCAGCCATGGCGATGGAGAGTGGCCTCAGGGGTGTGGGGCAGGCAAGGTGGTCCTCACGGCAAGGGGCAACTGTATTAAAGTAGCTGAACTGGAAAAGGTCATGCTGCAGTCAGAGGACACCACAAGATGAAGTGGAGGATGCCCAGAAGACAGAGAGACAGAGAGACAGAGAGAGAAAGAAGGAGGCCAAAGGTGAATGTGCTGCTAGAGTGCCAACATGCGGCTGGTGATCAATTGTGCCACTTGTCTTCATATAGTTAGATATACTGTATGCATGTGTGAAGGGACAAGGCTTGGATGTCAGTTTGATGCAGTAAGGTGCTGCCAAAAAATGCACCTGTACAGGTAGATGTCTTGCTTTATTTTCCAATAAGCTAAAAAAAAAAAGTGCAGAAAAAGTGAACCATTCTAGATGGTTTCCTGTGGGGCTGCCTGGAAGGACTAATCATTATGGATTTTCGATGTAAATTCCAAGTGCTCTGAGAACACCTAACAGGGTGTGGGAGGTCCATTGATCTCTAGCAATCATTGACAATTGGGAGACTTTGTAATCTCTAACTAGAAAGTGTGATGACCTCAATTGATATTCCAGTACTACAACGACTACAAACACTTAAAGCGAAGAAAAAAAAAACTCTTTTCAAGTTTGGCTATTATACTTTTGTAATCAATTAACCGGGTCTACTCTAATGTGTGTATAGGGATGGGGACACATACACATACACACGCACGCACATGGACACACGGACACACACACACACACACACACACACACACACACACACACACACACACACAAAATGGGGGAATGTTATGTTATGTCTATGGGACGGAGACAGGGCGACAGACGAGACGAGACACTGACAGGGCTGGTACAGTACAGTACAGGAGGTCCAGTGTACTTCACTTACTGAGCCATCCCATGCTGGGACTCCTCCTAACCGGCAACTCCTCCTCTGAGGTGCGAGCCATGAGACAAGGCACAGAGTTTTCAATAGGACTACGCGCTTTTGGGGGGTGGGGGGCGGGCAGGGGGATTAGTGGCAGAAGCGGAGCGGGAGGCAGAAGATGCAGATCAAGTCAGCCAGGTGCCAAGGAAACAAGGGAGGAAAGAGAGAATTAGAGAAGTGTAAAAAAGAGGAAAAGTGGAGGGAGGGAAGGAGGTGAGAGGGAAGGAGTGGGAAGGCGGGGGAGGAGAGAAAGTGGTGACAGGGTCTTTCAAAGCCAAAGCGTAGTGCTGGTTAAGCAGGTCATTAGAAGTAAGCGTTAATAAAGCGTCAAGTGAAGAATCAAATTGAAACAAGAGCAAGGACAAGTGACCTGTTTTGAAAGGCTAATCAAATGGAATTTCTGAAAAATCTGACTCACTGGAATGAATTTGTGAAATATTGTCTGTGAATGATTTATGTACTTTAGTATATTAGTTTTGGTGTACTTGATACAGAACCTTAACAGGTACCATCATGTTTGACAGTAGAGTAGGCAATGGCTTACTTTTACAAGTGCCATATAAAATAGTGACCTGTATATGATTGCAGTCAATAAATCTTAATAGTGTCTTGCTCATTGCAGGACTTTGCTTTCAACTAACTGTCTAATGACGCTAATTTTTATCCTTACGTTATGACTAGCCAGTCCAAATCAGGTCACCGGTCACAGATACATTCAGTTCTTGTGCACAACATTAAATCAAACGTTTCACAAGTGAATACATAATCATGATACATCAACTAAATCAATGGGTGAGAGACACAACACAAAACACATGACATTAGCATATGACAAATGTAATAACAATGGGCGTTGATTATGTTGTTATGGAGGCACTACCAACTCTAACAACTCAAGTGGTTGTAAAGGTATAGTATCATTTGGCATATCGATCGGCCATGACTGACTCAAGGACGATTGATTCCGGGCGTAATTTTGTCAATCATTAAAATGCGAGAAATGAGTGCCACATTGTTACTGGGTAATACGCTCTCATTTTATGACACAGAAAAATCAAAGGAATTTTATTTTAGATCTGATAAGAGCATCTTAGAAGCTAAGAATCTGGGTCACTTAGCATGCCAGATCTTCGTTTGGCCGTCACGGTTCACATTTGACAATCAAAAAGTGTTTAATTGGCTAACCGAGAAAGAATAGTTCATATTTGAACAATTTTACAACATGTTTATTCAGTGAGGGAATTTGAGTTGAGTGGTTTGGTGCCATTCGTTTAATAGTGGTGATGATGACATCAAGACACAAACAGAACAGACTGCTTTCGTCAACAGATCATGAGGCCCCTAAAACTAATGCCAACCAATAAAATTGTACCAAGCTACCAGTGCTATGCAATATCAATACAATTGCACGTATTACTTTTTCATGGCACTCAGATTTGTACAGAAAGCAGGTTGTTAATTTGCATCAGGTGATGGTGCAATATAAAAAGAAGATGCTTCTACATGAGTCTACATCCTGACTCACCTTCATCTCCCTACATGAGCTTGTATTATGGGGATACTAGCGCACATCGCTAATGGTACCAAATGCATGGGGCAATCGATGGGTAGGTGTGTGAATACTTTACTTAAATGTATGACTTCAACATAACATAGGAGGCGTCATACTTCAAAAAATAATGACCACATTTATTCCACGCCATGAAATGTGTCATGACAAACTGGATGTCATGTTCAAGCAATAACACTACACATATGGAGGGTTGTCATGACTATTGTCGCTGCCATGGCAACCAATTACCACCATGACAAGCTGCCTGCATGCTTCAGACAGAATTGTATGCAGAAGTACAATTTTAAGTAAAGTATTTTTGATGCTGAATATGTATGGACTTTTGCTATATTATTAAAACTACAGGAATAACGACTCAAGTCAATTATTTACTGCATGAAAGAGCAGTTTAGTTTAATTTCAGGACTTATCGGCTTGAGAGCTAAGTGTTGATCTAGGGCTGCTCTAGCTCCATTCTACAGAGCCATTCAACTGTATTTTGTGCAGAGCTGCAGTTCTTAAGGTCTTCCCAAAACGGGGATTTGGGGTTGATCTCTTGGCTCCTACCAAAGCCCGATATGGTTTACACCCCAAGAAATAAACTACACTTACACTGCACACAAGATATAAAAACTACAGGGAACAACCACTACTACTATGCTAAACCTTCTCCCTCAAAGCAAAAAAATAGGGAAAAAATAAAAGCAAGTAGTAATCGGGCAGCTAAACCAAATGAAAAAATTGACTGGGTGGGATAAA
>NC_085859.1:47591457-47706457 GCF_034702125.1 Engraulis encrasicolus | reverse complement strand
ATAAAGCTTTTGACCTACAATTGAACTGAATGGCTAAAGATGTGTTGTGCCTGGAGGGAAGAAAGCTGAGATTGGAAGACATGGTCTGTACAGTCTTCCGCAGACTATCACATGACATAAGGCAGATCAGTCCGAAATCTCTGATAGGCTACCATTGCTCTGCGTATTAATTTGTGTACAGTCGTGTTTGTGTATATTGTGTGTGATATAGTGTGATATGCTTTATAGAACTCCTGCCTACCTGTAAAGCATCATTGACAACAGCAAAATCTGTTAAAGTTGGGTTCTTTCCAAAATAAACTCCCGTCCTCCCAAAGTGCTTGTGGCCTCGTGATGAGGTCACCAGACGTCATTGACGACAGACGTTTAATTAAATATCTCGCAATAGTGCAATTGAAAGGTCATTTTCTCATTTGCAATCGAGATGTTGAAAGGGAAGAAGCCCCCCAAAAGTTGTTGTTGTGGTTAGGCTGACAGCGAGGAAGCTTTATTGTTTTTTCTTCATGGAGGCGGGGCGCCGTGTGAAGAGCAAAGCCACAAGAACAGGTCGAGGACGTGAGTCAGGATATTGGAAAGGACCCATGGACTTCAGTTTTAGAAACGGAGAGTGAATGTGCAATGCTACTCACCGACCACCTGGGGCAGCGTGCTGGCCTCCATGTCCAGCATGATGGTGCCCTTCTCGATGCAGGTGCGCAGCTCAAACAGGCTGTGCAGGGACAGCGTGGCCACGTGGGGCTTACTCCACCTCTCGCCTCCCTTCTCCACCTTCTCCTCGAATTTGATCCACCTGAGCGGAGGAGATGAGATAGACAGAGGAGTGAGACCTGGACAGAGGGATGTGTGTTCGGAATACGTGTCTCTTTGAAAGGGATGGATGGAACAGCACAGTCAAGAAAAAACATCATGGGAAGACAACGGTGTAAAGGACACTGGCCATTTGGATTGCATAATTTCGTGTTTTGTTGTCATCTGCTACGAAACAGGAAAACAAATATCTGGAGCTGAGACAAAGGCTGGACTTGGACTGGAAATGGGGATTTCAAAGTTATGAGCCAAAATTATCATTCAAATGTTTCAAAACTGTTTATGGCCAAAGTAAAAAAAAAAATCATGAAGGGATCCCCAATTTTTTTTTTACATTTAATGTATCATATTACTTAAAATCGCTATAATTCAAATAAATATCACCCTCCTGATCTACGTGGCCTCTTTAAACTCAAGGTTTTCCCCATTAGATGCCATATAGGAAATGGAGTTTTAATGCACTACTTAAAACAATCAAAGTTAAAACGAGACAATACCTCTGGGAGTGGTACTCTACTGGGGGCGTGTTTGTGTGCATGTGCGTGTCAGTACTGTATGAGGGGGTCTTGCCGATGGCTTTGCTCATCACCCATCAGTGATAATCACCTCTCTCTCTCTCTCCCTCTCTCTCTGTGAGTGTGACATAACACCGGCTTTCTGGCACCCGGCACAAACAAACGAGGCGCCTTCCACGCCAGCTGTCCACATGCTCTAGCCTGGCTGCACTCACAACCATGCCTGCCGACCAGGCGCTAACTAGGGTCACAGGCTAACACTGATTGCCCAGAAGTAAATCTTTTCCATATTACCAGTCTTATATTTGTAACAGAAACTAATGAGAGTTGTTTATTAAGTTCTGATTTGTTCTCTTGTTATGATGTGTATTCTCTAGCAATAGCTAAATTAAGATTATCCCATATTGCAGCTTGAACTTAAACTGAACTTACAGAAGGTGTGACTGCCTGGATAGTTTTTCAAAGGTTAGGGGACAAAACCCATTCCAGTAAAAAAAAACAGTAGGCTTACAATGTAAAGTGCTAATTTGTTTCTGAAATGTAAAGCCAAGCCAACCGCAATACAAATAATGTTATTCAGTGTTTTCCAGATAGGAGACTGAGTGTTAGCACTTAATATTCTTGGGAAGAAAAGAGCTAATATATGACGCCAATGGCTTCTATTTCACTGTGGGCAGCGGTTTTGACAGGGAGTGTTTCAGTGGTTTCAGAAAGGGGAATAAAAGGTGAACTCTATTCACTTGATCAGCGATCAGCCATGACTGATGACCAGCGCGTCGAGAAAAGTCTCCCACAGACGGCGGCCAAGCCCAGGCCGGGATACTGACTGGCCATTGAGCAGAGAGCTCAACCGAGCTGCGCTGAATGGGGACAGAGAGAGGCAGACCTAAAGGGTCCTGAAAGGGCCCTGTCCGTAATTGAGGGCTTGATGAGAGAGCCTAGTCTCTCTGTGAACAGAGACCCCCCAGCACCACAAACAAAAACACACACACACACACAATAACACACCATCCCCATTCCCTGTGTGCTCCAACACACACGCACATGCAGGCGAGCATGCAGGCGGGGCATACGCGCATGCACGGACGCACCTCACCATCCTCACTCCTCTTTGTAACACACACACATACATTACCCCTCTGGTGATATTTTTAGATTGTTCTATTTTTATATTTATTTTTGTATATATGAATTGAATGTTCTCTCTCTCCCTCCCTCCCTAACTCCCTCTCTCTCTCTCTCTCTCTCTCTCTCTGTGTGTGTGTGAATGGGGGTGTGAGGAGTGTATGTGTTATAAACATAAGGTGTTGATTAGTCTATTCATGAGACACCTGGTGTTTCTTACTCATCAATGACTTCAAAAAAAGGTTAAAAAAAAGAAAAACCTTTCCCTTATGTTTCTCACCACACAATGAGTTGCCCAGAGGACCTCTCTTGGCGCACGATATTTACTTTTCAGGAGCTTTGGCACTGGATTGAGCCTGGCCACTGGCCCATGCGCCGTGCACTTGCAGAATGTTCAATTCACAACAAACCCTTCTGCACAAACAAGACATTTTTATGTCTCACTGTTGTGTTTTTATATCAGATTTCCGAAGAGAACGTGGAAACTATTTGGCAAATGTTTGCAGACACAAGGCTTTGTTTGTGTCTTACACAAAGGTCACTCACAGCCCAAGTTGACTTCTTTGCCGCAAGTTTTACTTGACTCGTTCATTTGCAGCCAGATTGTATTAATCCTCTTTGTTTGCAGTCATTCATACAGTGTATGTATGAATAAAAAAAATGATAGTATAGTAAAAAAAATATACAGTTCTCCAACTCCCTAAAAAGCCCACCATCTCTAAGAGCAATAAAGCCCAATGGAAATAAATATGTGAAATTAAACTTCACCAAAGGGTATTGAAAATGTGATTCAGCATCCAGAGACAGAGCGAGACGGGGGTTGGGGAGGGGGGTGTGAATGAAATCCTCCCGGTATTTGCAGCACTTGATCTGTAAGAGCTCCGTGCCAATCCCTAATGTTGACAGACACAGTCAGCCTTGTGTGACAGATACCAAGCCCCACTTGTGGACGCCGGCCAACGTTTGCGTTGCTGCGTCATCAATCATCCAGCGCTGGCTGGTGGTCCTGAGCCAACTCTTACAGCTGAACAATATTTGATTTCTCTTCTTCGCGTGACGTCGAGAGCACACTCCAGCTAACAGTACACTGAACAGGGCTTCACCACAGACACCTGACATGTTCACCCGTATCAGCTGCAGCATCAGTAATGTGAGAGCTCTCGAATCGTGAGTGCTTCCCTGTCGACTCTGAGCTGCTAAACGAACTGACACAGGGTAATGCTATAGTGTAAACCAGCAATGTCACCAAACTGTCAGTCCACAGCAAAAGTTCTCATGCGGGAAACACTACGACGCTAAGATTGCAGATCACATTACACAGAGTAAGGCGCACACTGACTTTTGGGTTTTGGGTTGATAGACTGGGCAAAAAAACGTGACTGAGTACTTTTTGAGGGGGGCTGGGGGGTCTTGGCAAAATGGAGCAAAGGGACAGTGATACAAACAACACTATTGTGTTGCAAGGCTGTCAGCTGACAATCTCGTTGCATTGGCATTTTAGTTTAACACTTTATTGTACTGCGTCCCTGTCTAAACTGTATGTGTGGGTGTATCTGTATGTACAGTCCATGTATTGCATGTACTGTACATTGCATGTCTGCGCAGTAGATAGAGCCAACAACATGAAATATGTTGCATTTACATCATGTGCTATGACAGTACTGCAGTTAGTTGTTTTGAAGGAAAGTTCCAAAACACTTAATAAGGATGCTACACTGATGACTATGATGGCAATGGCAGTGGCAGAGGGAGAGGACGCACTACCACAAACGCTAAGGGGCAAAAGGCTCCTACTTAACCGGACACAGAACAACAAGGACAGGATTATTACACAAGGCCTCAGTAAATTCTGACATGTTAAGTCAACACTTAGAAAGTAATAATAACACTGTGTACTACTTTCTATGTCTATACCTAAAGTGTGTCTAAGTCTGCATGGAAAAGTAAGAAACGTAATTTCAAATTCTTTGTATGACCCATGCATGTAAAGAAATTGACAATAAAACCGACTTGACTTCAACAATACTGTTAAAGTTGACTCTCTGGTTGTTGAATTAACACAGGAATGTGTACTGCGTGATGGCGGAGAGGAGGTGCTCTCCTCCCCACTGTAGGTCTTACCTGGCGGTCTCCTTCCACTCCATGTCCTGTCCGTCGACGGAGAGCAGCTCGTCCAGCTCGGTGAAGAGCTGCGGTGGCGCGGGCCCATCGTCCTCCTCGCCCAGGATGAAGCGGATGCGCTCGGCCGCCGGCGAGACTGCAACAGGGAAGATGCTACCTTTTAGAGACTCCCTGGAGGAGAACGCAGAGGCAGGAGCTGGGGCCACCACCGTCTCCACCACCACCTCCCCGTTCATCTTGACCAGCTCCGGGGCCTCTGGGGCCTTCACGGACGGGGGTGGTGGTGGCGGCGGCGGGATTTTGACCAGCACGCAATCACTCTGATCCTCCTCCACCTCCTCTTTCTCCTGCTCTAGCTCCTGCTCCTGCCCCTTCTCCTCTGCCTCCTGCCCTGGCTCCTCAGAGCTCTCCTTCTCCACATTGTTGTTGTCCGACATCTCGGGATCGGTATCCATTTTTTAACACAATTCCTTTGCTCTCCTTTCCTTCCCTTCCTTGGGCTGTTGTGCAATCCAACCAAAAACGACAACAAAAACAGCAAATAGAGGTTGAAATCTGTAGCTGGACCCCCTTCAAAGGAAATCGGATGTACAAGGGTGCGGAGGCACAGAGGTCACCTGCACCTGCACCAGTAAAAGCCCCCCCTGCGTAGTCTTAGTAGTAATCCACCTGCACACTCGTCCACAAAGCGCCCCGGGGGATGTTGAGTGTCCTCTAGTCCCTGCTAGAAGGCACTGAGGAACGGACTGGAGCCACTGAAAAAAAAATTGGGGGGTCCCCAACTCTTCCCCCAGTTTAACAGACCGCCCACTTTCTTTTTGGGGTCCCCATTCTGCTGTACACTGCTGAATACCCCCCCTCCCCTGCAGCAGCTCAGGCCCACCCCCCACCCCCACCCCCACCACAGATTACCCAGCACCCCTTTCCCTGAAACAGGGCCTGATGGCAACCATGGCCCCTCTGAGTTGGCATGGTGCCCCCAGTCCCTCATTAACAATTAGGAAATGTTTCACAAACTGTCCATTCTTCACCAGAGGCCTGCGCTTTCCTTCCCTCTTGTCCTTCTAATTTGAATATTTAGTCAGGCATCAGTGGCCATGGAAAAAGGGGGCTCCCGGGAAAAGTTGACGTGTAAATAATAAATATACTGGACCTCTCCATTAAGAGTTTTGCCGTTTTTGACATGCATGTTTTTATAAGATGAAAGGGATATATTATCCGTCTGACAAAGCACACATGAGCACGACACGCCAATGAATCTTCACAACAAAGTGATCAATCAACTGAGTTTGGCTTTGACTTGTCCAACCCCTACAAATAAAGTTACATACTGATGCGTAAAAACAAGACAAATTCAAAATGTGTTTCTCGAAAGCCTAGCTGCTAACTACGTTTGCAGTTTTGCAGTACCACAACCCACTGGTAACCACATAAGTTGCTAACTGGCTGGCAACAACGCTTTTAAAGTACTCAACTCAGCTTAGCACAGTGTGTGATCTCATTTTAACCCTATCAATGGTATCAGGTAGTGAAGTGGAACTGCAAATGGGTCTCAAGTACTATACAGTCTTGAAGTCAGCAAGTGCCTGGACAGCATACTGACACACTTGAACCATCCTTCTCTGTGGTGCCTGTGCCTGAGTGCCCTGCAAGCAACGTGCCAACCAGTTAACAAAAGGCATCAAAATTCCTTCATGCCATCACCTCTCTCTCTGCATATCTCTGCATTTCTCTCCCTCCCTCACGGAGTCTCTCACTCACACACACACTCACACACAGACACAGACACAGACACACACACACACTATGATCTATTCTGTGAAGATGCCGTCACACTGCTGACAGTAACAGCTAGAGGAGTGTTTGCACATGACGGCACTCAGCAGCACAACTCATGTTGATTGCCAACTGGTCACTTACCAAACATCCTTCTCCTTCAGCAAATTATGCTTTCTAGTGAGTGACACAGTCTAGACTCCATAGTCATGCATTTGTGTCTACATCACTACATACGTAAGAAGAGAAAAAATACAACTAACAAAAAAAACAAGGATAGTGAACTTCCATGTCGAATTAATCAGTTCTCACTGACATTTCATAGTACAGTAGTACCAGTAGGTATAAAGCTGTGTGACATAAATCGTGAAATTGAGGTGCCTTGTTTTTAAGGTATTTAACATCAACGTCAGAGACAGCAAGTCGCAAAAATGTTTGTCGTCATTGATGATGGTGAGCTTTTGAAATTGTGCTCTTGGTTCTCTCCCAGAAAACCACCCGACTAGAATTAACTTCCAGTGTGGCTTACGCTGGCTGTGCGACACAGCCTGAACCATGTAAGCCCTTGGCATGCTCCCCGACACAATTCAGAACATGTCCACAACATGTTCCAAATCTTCCCCCCAAAAAGGTGTCAAAATGTTAATAACAAATAAGTGAAAGGTGAAACATACTAATCCACACAGCAAAGGATGATCAAAGTATTCTAAGAGGAAGTAAAATGTTCCATAAGACACTTCATCAGAGCAGTGATTAAAGTCCTGGGGGGAATGTGCCCTTTCATATTCGGGATAAGCTCATTGCCACACATATGGTTTTGGTCTAACACCCTAACATGCTAGTTCTTTCAGAGACATTCACCTGTGATCATGCTTAGATGATTGTTCATTACCTCCCTGGCTATTACACTCAATCTGCTGTGGCATGCCTGGGCAAACCAATAGTTTCAGCAGTACTTTACTGTTTTATTAACAGTCCTGTGTACTGAAAAATCTCTAAAGATGCTGTATCCTTTGCATGTAAAAGGCTACTTGTCAACCGTACAGTAGCAGTCTTATCATAATATGCCATTGGCAGAACAGGTCCTTGGAAGGTCCTTGTTCAAAGTTGACTTTACAGTACAAGGAATGACGCTGAAGAGTCAGAGTATGGATGCTGAACACTAGAACACACAACTCTCCTGCTCGCTGTTGCTAAGATAATTTAAGGTCGGGGAGAATAGGGAAATAGTGAGAGAATGTGTTTGCATCTCTCCCTTCCCTTGTGTGTGGGTGTGTGTGTGTGCGTGTGTGCGTGTGTGTGTGTGTGTGTGTGAGGAGTGGTTTGGAGAGGGGCTCAATATGGACAAGCATGTGAAGGCTGAGTGGGCACAGAGGGAGAGAGGGAGAGAGAGAGAGAGAGAGAGAGAGAGAGAGAGAGAGAGAGAGAGAGAGAGAGAGAGAGAGAGAGAGAGAGAGAGAGAGAGAGTGACAGAGACTGATAGAAAGAAAGCAATAGACAGACAGAAATGAAAATCTCACAGTTCAAACACGTTTTCAAAGCCGTGTGTGCACCGTAGCCAAGAGCCATGGGCCCCTGCACAAAGGGGACTTTGTCCCTGCACTGAGGGCTCATGGGAAACAGAGAAGGGGAAGAATGCTCCCTGTCCGAGTATCCAGAGAGAGAAAGCATTGGAGAGAGAAAAACAGAGAGAGAGAGAGAGAGAGAGAGAGAGAGAGAGAGAGAGAGAGAGAGAGAGAGAGAGAGAGAGAGATGAGAGAGAGAGAAGAGAGGGGGGAAGAAAAAGAGAGGAGAGAAAGGGCTTAGTGGAGCTGCCACTCTCGGCCTGGTTCTGTCCCACTCTCCCTCTGTGCCTGGCCGGCTCGGCTGCCTCCTCCAGGGGAATACCAATGCCATCCATCTGCATGCTGCCTACCCAGTGTGCCCTGCTCTCCACTCGGACACACGGACACATGGGCACACACACACACACACACACACGGACACGAACAAACACGCACACACGCACAAACACACGCACACGCACACACACACACACACACAGACACACACACATTTTGAGCTCCATTCATTCACCCTGCCCTCGCTCTGGGCAGCATGGAGGAAGAGGGAGAAGTGGCTAACCAGGCTGCTCTAGCAGCAAGGCTGTAACGGTGAAACTCTACCCTCATATTGTCACACCAGCGCGTCCCGACAACAGACGCAGTGGGTGGGCCGACCGGGTGTTGAGCCGGCTGGTGTTGAGTTGCATACATCTGAGACTACGCTATGCTCGCTGCGGCCATGTGACAGACACGGCCGACTTTTTGCTGAAGAGCAAGGCAGCACGTTTATGTCAGCGCCTGTGGCTCCTTCATCAGCATGACAGCATGCTGGTGAGCTTTTCAGGAACAATACCATGTCCGGGTTGGGTTGGGTTGAGTATGGATGGGGGAAACCCGGGTCGGGTGGTAGCAAAACATCACCCTTCCTCCAGTTACATATTGTACAGGCATGCCCAACTCTCTCTCTCTCTCAGAGATGGAAGGAAACACTGTGCTGTGATTATTGTGATTAGGCTACCGGTAGATTAGATTTGCCTTTATTGTCTCTACAGGAGAAAAAAATTGAGTTAGTATGTTAGGCCATCGGTTTATATGGTTCATGCATTATTTTGAAACTACAATGTACTCACAAACTCCCTCCCTTTGAAAAGTAAAATTTCAATCATCTCAGTGAACAGTGGTTTTGCTGGGGACACCGCTTAGTTGAACCTTGGTCTGGCAAAAAAAAAACCCACACACACACAAGAAGTTTTCAGATAGACTATTAAGAAGGTTGAGGAAACAAGGCGAGAGCAAGGCTACAGCAAGATGCAATTTAGCATTCCGAAGAGTATGGGGCAGGTGAATGCCTGCAGAGCATCTGAAGTGGGGCAGATTTGGATGGCACAGCAGTGACACTCCAGGACTGGCACAAGGCGGGGAAGAGCCCAGCAGTGAAGGCCGAAGCCTGAACAGCTGCCAGCTCAAGTAAACAGAAGGACAATGACACTCCTTTGTGCATCCTCCTAGCAACCGGCGCTAGCTGGAAGCTTCCCATTCGCCGCCTATCATTGCACAATGAGCGCCTCAAGCCGACTTCCGCTATCAGTCACCGCGAAAGTGCTAAGCACTGAATGGTGTGCCAGAGAGGCGGCTTGTTGTTGATTAAAGTTAGCTAACAGACGCAAGGCAATTTGGCAGGGGACCGGCCTTGGCCCTGAAAAACGGTTACGTGGCGCTATTCCGACATGTCGCTATTCCGACATTGATGTCTATTGTCGGAATACCGGCGCGAGTTATGCAATTTCTTTGGTTTGTGCTACGTTGCTCAGCTTTTACCAGTTTAGGGAGAGTGCATACAGTTACCCTAACCCTGACCCTAACCCTGACCCTAACCCTAACCCTAACCCTAACCCTACGGTATGTCGGCTGTCGGAATAGCGGTATGTCGGAATAGCGGTATGTCGGAATAGCGATTGCCCCCCCTGAAAAACACCCTGCTGATGTTATGCTAGTCAGTTGTTAGCAGTCAGTGCAGGTGTCTTCTCTGGTCCATGTTTGATGATACTAGACCAGTTTATTTATTTTTTTAAACATTTTAGACATTGCTGTAAAAACGAGCATGACAATGGGCCTAAGGGTAACGGCAATGCGTGAAACTTTTTTGTGTGAAACACTTCAAGTAGACTTCTGAGTCAGAGGACTCAGACGGCGTTGTAAAGCAGCCTTCCATTAAAGAAAATGGAACGGCTTTCTCTCTCTCTCTCCTCCATGTCACCAATGCCCACACATGTCAATGGGGGGCTAATGATTATCCCTGCGGGGACTTAAATCCAAAGCCCACACTCTGCGTGGGCGCAAGCGAGAGCGAGCCGAGCGGGTAAAATGGTCCATTAGACATCCAGGTTGCTAATAACGTGGCGAGCTAAGCGGGTGCTGAAAAGTGGCTGTTGACATTTCAGCATTGTCGCTTTGTACTGTAGCTCGCTCCTGAAGGCCTTGGGAAGACAAGGGGGTGGGAGTGGGGGTTGGATGATGATGACGGTGGTGGTGGTGGTGGTGTGTGTGTGTGTGTGTGTGTGTGTGTGTGTGTGTGTGTGTGTGTGTGTGTGTGTGTGTGTGTGTGTGTGTGTGTGTGTGTGTGTGTGTGTGTGTGTGTGTGTGTTCCACAGGGTACGTAGCGAACAGAGAGCACTTTACAGTTTTTCTTGATTGCTTTGACACAGTTGTCACTCCAAAAAGCACATTTTCATATCAGTTCACGCCATGGGCTAACCAGTTAAACCGATTCTCCAAACACAACATCTTTGTTTGCAAAAGGCTACTACGTTTCCAAAATATTTAACATATGCAATAAAAGCAAACTCTGTCTTCAGTCCAATACACAATGCATAGCAGTGTATGAACACTCCCAGTCAGTCATTACACAATGGTCGTAAAAATCCAAAACACGGCTATCATGTTGACACAATTTGCCGTTATTTAACATTGTTGTCAATTACATAACTTTCAAGTCAGTTCCATTGTTGTTTCTTTTACTTAGCCACTGACTCTGCTTGATCAGGATCTACTGACTGAGAGATAGCTGGCCCAGTAAATGCTTTGCATAAAGATTTGAGTTGTGTGTCTTTTCTTATGTAAAATTGTCAGTAGGCTAGGTAGTGGGTCCGTGTACGGTAATGTCTTATTGCAAAGAATTGGATTGAAAATCAGAATGTTTTGATGTAGTTTTTGTTTTGTTTTTGTTTGTTTGTTTGTTTTCCTTTTTTTTTACAACTGTAATCAAAAATGTACTAATGGCTGATAACGGTATTACAGAAAATATGTGTAAAGTAAAAAGTAGGCCTATGTAAAGTATGATGTTGCAGTACGAGAATGCACTTACAACAAATTTGCAAAAGAACTCCATGCCAAGAACAAACAACAACATACTGTGTATAAAGACTGATTGCTAAATTAAGATTTTTGAGAAGGAGTGTCAAATAGGTGCTCTGGCGTGTTCACACAACTGACGGTAGTTTCTAAAAGTCAGGAGTAGATTTTTCTGTATGGTTAACAGAGCTTTAACAATGAAATGTGCACTACGTAAATGGCACATGCGTTAACTGTTTATCAAAAACTGTGTTATATGAATGGGAAATATGTCAAGTGAACAAGAATGTGTTCACACATATGCACAACGTGTCTTTTGCTTTGCTGAAATAGTGATCATGACGACTTTGTGTGAGTCAGTTTAAAAAATGGTGTTAAAGCGATCAAGAAAAACTGTAAAGGCGTCACATGACTGTGATCAGGCTGGGCCTGTTGTCTTTTGTTCAGAGCCCAGTGTTGTGGAGGGGCAAGGCTGGGATTGTTGATTGTTCTTTAGGACCATAACCGCCACAACCACCCTGCCACTCTGCCCTAGACCTACTGCCTTCCTGACATTGATACGCTGCATGGGAAAAGAAAATCGCCACACGGCAGACTAAAAGCAAGGCATTTTTTTCATGGTAGGCTGTCAAAGACAGACTAATGCTTCTTTTCCACTGTCGGTTTTCTGGAAGGCCTACAGCTCGACACAGCACGACTCAGATGCCAAATTTTGCTTTTCGAATAGGCACGACACAGCTCAACCGTAAAGCAAAAAGTGGGGGCCGAGTCACGCTGTGTCGAGCTGTAGGAGATCAGAAAACCCCACAAGCAACTTTTGACAGTGTCGGACCGAACGAGTTTCGTGGGAAACACTTTTTATCTGAAACGTCGCTTTACATACCGTATTCAGCTTTGTATCAACTGCTGGCATTCCGTGATGAAAAACAGTCTCGCAGCGAGTATATTTGAACGGCATTTTTTCATTACGGTGTAGATTTTAAGACAGGCATGCCATGGGCGCCGCGCAAATGACGTCATCCTACCTAGTGCCCCTTTAAGTGCATAGCTACAGTAGTGCGGACTCATACATTCATACCTACATGCTATAACAAGGATGGTAGTAACAACCGAGTTCAATAAGTTCACAGACACTGGAATAAAAGAGAACGTATAGTACCTCTTCAAAAACCTTTTCTTCTTTTTTTTAACTGGGACTCTGAATAAACTGACAGAGGGTAGCAGCACATACTCTGGCTTCAAGCAGGCAGGCCAGGAAAATAATTGAGGAAATATCATTGCCAAATGCAATGTAATGTAACGATGGCTCCTCAATTACTTTCCTGGCTTGACAGATTACAGGCTCTTCATGTGTTGCTTGGAAGGCGGGGTGACCTCTCACCCCCACTACTGTCAGTGTTTCAAAGGAAAGGTGAGATTAATTAACCCGAGACCAGGAAACACACCTGTGTGTTTTTACCTTGTGGACCAGCTGCAGCATCAAATATTACGTGCGTATTTACGATTCTGTTCAATTCTGTTCTGTAAATTCTAAATTGGGGAAAACAAAGGCCATTTGACTGCACTGACTGAGACTTAACTGACTGAGACCTACAATTGATTACATAGTAGTCTGTTTAGTGGTTTCCAATTTGGGGGGCAGTCCAGGGCAATTGGGGCGATCCAGGGCAATTGTGTGATGAACGTGTGTGTATTTGTGTGTGTGTGTGTGTGTGTGTGTGTGTGTGTGTGTGTGTGTGTGTGTGTGTGTGTGTGTGTGTGTGTGTGTGTGTGTGTGTGTGTGTGTGTGTGTGTGTGTGTGTGTGTGTGTGTGTGTGTGTCATCATGTCCAATACCCAACTAATTCCAGACATAGCCACAACAACAGCACGGCTGGCGACACTGTCTGTGTTTAGAGTCGCCGTGAGTGTGCAGTCTTGCGGGACCTGGATGGCATTACACGGACTAACGCCTGTCACGTACCACCTATTCCCAAGTGCTCCGAGGACACTGTGGATGTGTTGACAATTGACTCCTTCCCTCGCATGCACTCTAGTAAAATGTTGACCTCAAAATACATAAAAACAATAGAAGTCATGGTCAGGTCATACAACATTTCGACCCAACAGGGTCTTCATCAGGCATGTGATGGTGCTGATGCACATGCCTGATGAAGACCCTGTTGGGTCGAAACATTGTATGACCTGAATACATTTTCAAAGCGGAGCTACAGTGTGTGGACTTCTACTTTTTCTACTATCAGACGCGCCTTTGTCCTGCACCTGGCCTCAGAGAGGTGGGATGTGCATACTCTTACTGTTAGGAAGACGTCAAAATACATACAATATCCTGGCTCTATAATTATGCTGAAGACAACTCAATCAACTGCCATTTGTGCATCGTTAACTGTTGCGAAATCCTGTTGCTGATGCTCCTCTTTGCCCATTTTCCCTCTTAACTTCATAGGGTGAGATACCAATGCGTGGTGATAGTAACAGATCTCAAAACACTCAACTCTCTCTCTCTCTCTCTCTCTCTCTCTCTCTCTCACACACACACACACACACACTAACACACACACCACCACGACTGCCACTTCTACACATGGCAGACTGACTTAGGGTAAAGAAGGAGGTTAGATTAGCTAATAATAACCTGGGTGGGGGTTGGGGGGGGGGGGGGGGGAGGGGGGGGGGGGGGGGGGGGGGGGGGGGGGGGGGGGGGGGGAGGGGGGGAGGGGGGGGGGGGGGGGGGGGGGGGGGGGGGGAGAGCGACTAAGGGCTTTAGGGTGGATTAGCGGAGTCGGCCTGTAGAGGTCTCAGAGGGACATCCTGCTCAGCTGGGGGTCCGGCCGCCCCCCCGCCCGACAGACACCCACTGACACACTTTCAGACGGGACCAGACGGTAGATATACACACATAAAAACACACACACTCCCACTGGAAAGGGATGTTATGTGGTCTGACACATAGCAACACACCGTCATCCATCCATGTGGGTCTATAGTATAGATCAATCTATAGATCTGTACTGTATGTATCTAGACATCTATCCATCTACATCCATCCACCCATTTGCATCAAATGGGCCATAAGAATTGAGATCAGTGAAGCATACCACATTACCTTACTTACATCACTGCATTACATACACTACATTTTCCTAATTCAATGAAGTTATATCTTTCTCCGTTCTATAGTTTATTAATAATTATTATATATTATATATTATTATATAATAAATTAGTAATTTATTTTATTTTATTTCATTATTTTTTACCATCCAACACAGCACAGAGCAGTTGCAATCCCCATTTCACTGCCAATTGTGCTTGCACAAGGAAGCACGTGACAAATAAAAAAAAAATCTTGAAATCTTGAATCTTGAATAGTCCGATTTCAGCTTGTCCCAAGTGCAGGTATTCCACTATAAATCACCACTAGACGCCTGCTTGCTTTGCCCAACACTCTACCCAAAATGGCAGTGATGTGGTTGCTGTTGACTAGACACTATGACATTACATAAGCTGCTCCCTCTGTTGTTGAGGTAGAGTCTCACGTTAATTCCCAATACTGTATGTGGTCATTAATCAAGTTGAAAGTGCCAGCAGAGTCGTGTTTAACTTTCTTGTCAGATGAAAGAGGCTGAGAGTTTAAAAAGTGTTTATGTATCCTCCTCGCTCAGCAAGGTAAGAAACCCAGCCAAATATACTGTACTACGTCTCTTCATATGACTGCTGCGCACCGCCAGCTGGGGTGAGAGAGTGTGTGTCTGCTATGCGTACAGAGTGCTCCAATTGGCCCCGTAATGGCCTGCTCTTTAAGAACGGCATGCACACAATTGCTCACCGCACTGCCAGCGCTCCTGAGCCCTATAGCCCACACGGCCATGTTTGTATTGTACATTCGCCACGACCCACTAGTCCAGCTCCGCATGGATGGTGGAAATTCCATGGTAAACTGGACGTCGCAAACAAACGGACTCTGGGCATGCCATGCCGTGACAGTGCCCTCATCGTCTGGCCTCAGCGCCCCCTCTGCGGGTACAAACCCTCTCTGGCTGCGGGTGCAGTATTGGGTGCAAACAAAGACCTTTGCTCCTCACGGCGGCATCAGCAGCTTTTGTCGGCCGGTGAAATGTGAAATTTTTGTTTTGCCCCTTTTTTTTCCTATTTGGGAATGACACACAGCACTTCGAGAGAGTTGAGGCTTTCCTTGAACATGTGTCAGGTGACCTTAGAGAGAGAGGGAGAGAGAGGGAGAGAGGGAGAGTTAGAGAAAAGTAAAGGAAAAAGTGGGCATTCAGTTCCCAAGTTTGATGTTGTTTGGTGTGCTGATTAAGAACACCCAGAATGTAGACCTAAATAAATGAATCTGATCGGTGCCAGTGTGTGATATCAATAGGCATGTCAACCTGTAATTTGATTGACATTTGATTGGCTTTGATTCAATAGGCATGTCAACCTGCAATTTGATTGACATTTGACTGGCTTTGATTGACATGGCCTGGAAAAAGGACAAGTAGGCCTAACCATCTTCCCCTCGTCACAGTCTGCCTCCACCAACACCACTGTAGGCATCATGCCAACGGCTGGATGACCATCCACACATGTCAGCAGCAAGCTCAGCAGCCCATGCTGCTTGAGTGAGCTTGTGGACCTGCGCTAGGGCTAAATGAGACATGCCTTTGTTCCCTTCCTTTCCGTCCCTTTCCTCTCTACCCTTTCCTTTTGTTCTGTTCTTTCCACCCCTTTTCCTCTATTCATAGGCTGTCTTACTAGAGAATAACAGTCCGCATGTTCTAGAAGGCGAAAGTGGAGTGGATGGGATCAGAGTGATGACTAATGTTAGCGGTTAGCGTGCGCAGCATCAGTCACACACAGTGAATCGACAGAAATACCAGCAACGCATAATCCACTTTCGAATTTTCAATGCACCTTTCCGTGCTCCGACTGTGGCTCTGGGTGAGGGGGAGGAGAGGAGTGGGTAATGGGGGCCTCCTGGTAAAAGGGAGGATAGAGACTGTACTTTGCTTAACGGGCAAGTCCATTACAATACAAGTTCCCATGTGCGTGTCAGCAAATCTCTAACAATGAGGCCTTTGAGGGAATTGATGTAAATCACTTTTGCAGGGGTGATTGTTTTCTTGAACGGCTTTTTTGTTGTTGTTGCATGACATGTTTCAGCCAATACGTATCCTTCAAACATAACAGCCGTCAGGTTAATAATACCGCCTGGGATTCCGGAATCACGCATGCGAACCAGGAAGCAATCAATCTAAACAAGCGGGAGGTCCAGTGTGTGTGTGTGTGTGTGTGTGTGTGTGTGTGTGTGTGTGTGTGTGTGTGTGTGTGTGTGTGTGCATACACACAACGCTTGTGGATGTACTGTATGTGTGTGAGGTGTTTTTTTAAATATATTTGTCAACATGGCCTTTACAGCTAGGAAAGATCACACAGCAGGATGGTAAGGGGCTGTCATTGGCTCAGCTTCACTGCCATGTGATCTGCCTTGGCGTTTATTAACCTCGCTAAAGCAAATCCTGTTCATGCTGTGAATGATACACGATGTGAACAGGTTTATCTATGCAACATTGCATGTGAGAGATCCACCTACAGGTTGTGACCCACCGTGCAAATGAATAGCTCTGTGCCAAAACCCTGGAGGGATAATCATTATGTTGGACCTATTTGGAGGGAGATGAATACATGTATAAGATAAATTGGTACACAACTGGTTGGGTTAGGAAACCTCGAGTGCATGCAAGCGTATGCTGATTAAATGTGTTACGTTCATGTTACGTTCACAGATATAATCTATTTTGCATTATGCATGTTGCTGAAAAAATACAATCCATAAGGCATTTGACGACAGATTGATCATAGTCATAATTATGGTGAATAACAAACTTCTGAATCAGGGCTTTTGCTTATCCTATTTGCTTTCAGTTATGTCTGCGATATCATATTGTTGTGTATAAACTGGTATATCCTGGCCACACCATCATGCAATCTTCATTTGAGCTGAATCAACTATTTCCAAAATAAAGATGCAAAACTGCAACAGCTCCACACAAATAACAATCTTCAAGGAGCACTGTCTGAACAGTCAACACAAATTTGTCGTCAAACTACATCGTCGAGTGGTGACGTAGGGGCACCGTTATTATGCTATGTCCAGTGCTGAAAGAGTCAGTCATGTGAGCTATACCATGCAATCTTCATTTGAGCTGTATCAACTATTTCCAAAATAAATACGAAATACTCCAACAACCACACAATAACAAATCTTCGACAGAAATACCGTCCGGACAATCAACACAAATTTGTCGTCAAACTGCATCGGCGAGCGGTGACGTAGGGGCACCGTTATAACGTTATGTACAGTGCTGAAAGAGTCAGCCATGTGAGCAAGCGAAGACATACTGTATGTTTACATAACAGCCCATTTACTACAGCTGGTCTGTCCTGGAGGAAACTTTCCATGATACGGGCTCTGAGCTGCGAAAGGGTCAATGAAAATGAGAATGTACAACAACCCACCTGCCTGCCTGTCTGTTCTGCTTGCCTTCCTGCTAAGGGAAATCACAGTATAATTAAACTATTGTTGTGGCTCCCATTCTTTGGCTCAGCAATACTGAGACAACCTGTTCTTTTCTTCCTTTTCAGAATGGCATAACTTTAATAGAGGCCCCTCAGATTACCTTTTTCCCCCTTTGTTATGCCCCGCTTTTGTATGTTTCTGTCTACCACAAATTCTTTCAACCCGCTCCACTGGTGTTTCATCTACCGCTACAACACGCCACCATCCCACCCCACCCCACCACACCTTCCCCTCTCTTTCTTTCAGATGTCATTAGCAGCTATTCAGACTCCCAGCATCCACACCGAAAGCAAGCTCGCCGCCCAAGTAGCCAGCCAGCCCCGGGCCCAAGGCCACTTCCTCGCCACTGACATCAAGGGGATATACCAGCGACACACACAGAAACACTCTTGGAGACCAAGAGAGGCCGAGAGACAGACAGGCAGTGAGAGAAAGGAAGAGAGAGAGCCACAGAGAGACAGAGAGAGAGAGAGAGGGGGAGAGACAAAGAGAGAGATGAAAACAGAGATAATGAAAGAAACACTCTTGGAGACGAAGAGAGGCTGAAAGACAGACAGGCAGTGAGAGAAAGGAAGAGAGAGACGCAGAGAGACAGATAGATAGATAGATAGATAGATAGATAGATAGATAGATAGATAGATAGATAGAGAGAGAGAGAGAGAGAGAGAGAGAGAGAGAGAGAGAGATGAAAACAGAGATAATGAAAGAAACAGACAGAGAAAAGACAGACAAATACAACGGAAGTGAGAGAGAGGGAAATGGAGAGAGAGAGAGAGGGAGAGAGAGAGAGAGAGAGAGAGAGAGAGAGAGAGAGAGAGAGAGAGAGAGAGAGAGAGAGAGAGAGCGTTGCACCTTCTTCCATGACGCATATCAAACCGCCACAGTTCTATTTGCCTGGCTTTTACACAAGTGACGTTCACTCCTGTCCTGTCCAAACAGTGCTGTTCCACAGCGGGGACAGCCAAAGCGATCTGTTCTGACAGAGAGGAGTCAGCAGTAGCATTTGGCTTGCAGCACCCAGAGCTGCCTGGGCTGTTGCAGTGGTGGTGGAGGCAGGAGGAGGGACACTGGCTACATGAGCTGGTGGTGCTTCCTTTGAAGAGTTTAAATGAAAAAACGGAACCGAGAAATGTATATATTCACTTTCGACCTTTGACTGAGTTGAGCTGACCTCTCTCTCTCTTACAATGTTATGCCAATGCATATTCAGAGATGGGTAATCCTGATTTTAGAGTGTAAACTTGCCAAATACATATACTTTTGTTAGGCTGACATCTCTGCAAATAAACCCTTACTAGGTTGAATCAATAGCAAGTCTCTACTGCTTTTCGCCTAAAAATATACCAGACCACTTAAGCCATACATAAACTTTGACACTGTGCAGTCACAGTCATGCTATCATTTTAATCTAAATCAATATAAACTTCACAAAAAACACACCGGGCACATTTTTGCTAGCCAGGCCGTGCCCTCCTAGTGACGCAACAGCTTCAGCGTTGCTACCAGTCAGGTCATGACAGCATGCAAGTACTTTCTGAGTTCCTGCAAATACGGGAACTCCTCCCACTTTGTTGGGAAGCAAACAATCATTAGCAAACCAATGGGGGCCATTTGGGAAATGCCGTTTGGGAAATGTTAATTGTTATGCTCTTGGTCAGACCAAGTCTCAAAGAGATTTTGCAGCACATCCATGCTGTCAACAATAAAAAGATATAATCTCAACTGGATGTAAATGGAAGGGCCTAGTACATGTGGTTTAAAAAAGGACTCGCATCACGGCATCGTGTAATCTCGTTACAGTATGAAAGCCGGGTGATATTTCCACTATTTTTGAAGTCACGTCAAGCCAATCAAATGAAAAAAGCAAAAAAGAAGAATGGAGGCAAATTGCATGCATTCTCTAAATCTGACAACATTATAGGCTAAAATAGTCCCCTCTTTTTAATTTTGAACTTTAAATATATGTTGTTGCATTAGAAATGGACAGCAAAAATGCATTGACATTGACAGACTTTTTTATGTGTATAAACACTGGGCATTGGAGGGTTTATTTATGTAATTATGTACAGCTGCCCATGCTAACATTTTTAAATGATTATTAAAGCAACACTGTGACACTTTATTGGTTAATCACAGTTGTAAATCTGTAGACTGTAAATTGTCTAAGACACCCTAGTGGTAGATAAGGAAATGTGCAAATTGGCTCTTGAGCATTGATTTGAATCAGGCGTACTTCACAACACGGTAGGCCAGTTGCTAGCTAATCATGGCAGCATGGTAAAGTTGCCGATGTTATCATTGTTAGGCCTATATGGGAGATTACACTGATCTGATCTCATTCATGTTTGTAGTAAATATCACATGGCCTTTTCCTCCATTCGGTCAGGTGTTGACCCATCTCTTCACTCATACACAAATGCATCTCACAACAAGGAAACACCACCAAGACGTTTTCTGCCAATGGAACATCTACCATTAACGTTAACATTAATCGACATCCACAGTTAACATTAACCGACACCGGGTTCCTTGGGGCACTTACTGAGGGGCTTGAGGATGGTGCCACTGGGCTCGACGTTGTCTTCGTTGTCCGACTTGTCAGAGGCCGTCTCCGTCACCCGCTCCTTCCTCCCCTTTTGGCTGGTCTTCCTGCGGTGACGTCTCCGCCTACGGTAGCTCTTGGGCACACGCACGCCTATATAGATGGTATGGTGACCTATAGATACAGAGAGAGAGAGGGATAAGGGGGGCATAGAGAGAAGGAGAAGAAATGTAGGAGGATGGGTAGATGGGGGAAGGGAGAGAGGTTAGACGTGAAGGATAGGGGTGAAAGTAATTTTCAATGTAATCCATGGCAGCATGACTGCCAGCTGATCCTTGGTCTAATTATGGTCAATGAGGGAGCAGAAGTGCACCTGACCGGGTCGGCAGTAATAAAAGCGTAACAATAGCTAATACACTCACACGTCAAGCCTTTCTCACAGTCAGAGGAAATATCAAAGCAGACGGTGAGGTCAGCCCCTGGGTGTAAATGGTTTCCTTGTCGAGCCACAGGGAGAGGTCGTGCCGCCCTCCTACAATAAGGTGAGGAGGATGTAAATAAATGCCAACCACTTCCCTAATGGAATTTACACAGGAAGTGACATTTGCAGCATGTCCAAGGGAAGTTGTCCTCCTGTCCGGAACGCGAGGCATGGCCCTTCCAAAAGCCAAGGACTCACAGACAACTTATCAAACGAAATACTTTTTGCCGGACTAAGCTGCTAGCGTGTGGCAGCGAACTTTCAATGTTTAGGGCCAAAAGTGGAAGCCCTGTTTGGACGCGCTCCGGTCGCCGCCTCTCTGCCCATTTGGCCTCCGGGGCTCAGCTGCATTCTAACACTCAAATGGGACTTTCTTGGACAGGTCTTAAATACATTTGGAGGTTCACTCAGCAGTTCCAGGCTAAGTATAGCCATCCAGAAGGATGTTTGACACTCCGGAGAACGAAAAACAAAAAAAACGGATGCAATCGGATTAAGAGGCAATGACTCATCGGACTACATCAAGCTAAAGGACAATCAGGGCGCTACATTAACACGTTATTCTGAAATATGTCACACAACAAAGGCTTTGATACGTCATGCCTTGATATTGCCAGAAGGCACAGCTTGTGTCTTTCAGGTATACCAATGGTGTTCCTGGCTATTTATTGCTCAGAATTACCCAGCCAACCCGATACATTATGAGTCATAGGTAAGCAGCTAGAGGAAATTGAGGACCAGAGTCATAGTAGTCTCTCAAGCTCTCACGGAGTCTCAGGTATCCTCATGCAGAAAGTCATGAGGGAGGCTTAAACGATGATAAAAGTGATCTCCATATTGCAAAATCCATCACTCTAATGAATGTACAAGATTCATTGGACCAATCTATTTCTGTTGAAACTAGCAACCGTTAAAGTGTTCCTGTACAACATCCTGACTGCTCGGCCCTTTTTAGTAGTCCTATGCGACATGATTCTGACCCAGAGTTTGTTGGAGTTGTCTCTGGACTGTGGAGTGCAACTGAGCAGTGCCACGGTGAATATGACATCTGGGAGACAATGGTGCGACTCAGAGCGCTGGCTCTGTGCTGCCCAGTGAGATCCCAGTGTCAAACCAGCTCAGTGTCAGTGCCTGACGTGACTGCTGTCACAGTCAGCAGCACCGTTGAGCTTGGCACCCTCCAGCCACATGCAACACATGAGGAAGTGACCGATGGGGTCAAAGACAACAAAGGACAACAGTATGCTTGACTCCTACAGGCCAGCTCTTGTTTTCTGTATATGAGGAGTAGGTTGATGCACACACTTCATGAAGAGCGTTACTCCTTTTTAATCACCACTTGCGGGCTTTCAGCATAGCCAGTGACATGGGGCTAGTTTATTGGGGAGTGGGTGAGCGGCGGAATTTGTGGAGGTGATTGAGTCACTTGTGCAATTTGTGACAGAGTGCTCTTTCCACATGTATGGACCTGTAATTATTAGGGCTGTCACAATGTTTTTTTTTAGCAAACCGAGAGATTGCGATACACAGACTCACAATACTGTATCTTGATGCAAGGAACTGTAAACCATCAGATGAGTTTATTTCACCTATCTAATGTACTTACTACCTGCCTTTACTTCCATATTCATCATCTATGTCACCCTTTTCACTTCCATCTCTAACCTTTCCCTGCTAATGTTCCTCTTCACCCATCTCCTTCTCTACCTCCTTCTCCAGCCCTCATTTTTTCCTATTTACCTTCTCTCACTTCTATCTTTTACCTCCTCTGCCACCCACTTCCAGTGCCATTCTATGTCTCCATACTCTCCCTCTCCAGTCGTCCCCACAGTAGGGGGCATCAGGCTGACGTCTCCAACCACAGCAGGTGGGAGAAGGCTGCCGCCTCCACAACAGTAGGCGGGATGAGGCTGTCGCCTCCTCAGTGCACTGTAAACCGAGTTAATTCAACACTTAGAGTGTCGGTTTTAACACTCATGGCATTGGTCCAACTCTCTAGGTGTTGAATTAACACTGCAAATATGCACAGTATATGGCTGTGTGGGTTGCGCACTCTTCCTGAAGGGCTTCTCCGCCCTTTGGCAGGTAGCCTGCCTGTCGTCTCTCACAGCAGCACCGCTGTACGTGTATCTGCCTTCTCCTTACCTAACCCTTTTCACCGCTCCCCTCCTTTGAACAAGCGCCTCTAGTCTCGGCCTACGCTGCAGGCGTCACGGGCAATTACACGCTCGCCCTCTGCCATCCACTCGACTCAGCACAGCGGTGCCTCTCGACCGGCACACACCGAGCGGCTGCATGGGCCACTTCACAGCAGTACGACTGCAGATCACACACAGTGTGGCTTTATTTGCTATATCACCTAAAGACATGGCTGCAGATCGCACAGTGTGTCTTTATTTGCCATATCACCTAACGACTTGGCTGCCCTTCCGCTTGGAATCTTGGAACTTGGAACCTGTTCAGCACAAGCGGCCCACACTGTCGCTCTCTCATTCCAACAAGTGACCGAGGCAGGACTGGGATAGGAACGAACAGACACCCATAGTTGAAAGAGCAAAAAAAACTAGTCTTAATTACAGTTGTTCAATAGTGTGATGGATATTATAAGCTTCAAAGAATTAAACACAACATAAAAGAAAAGATGAAGTCGATGATGTCTACACATAGTATTCTATCATGGACTCAATGACCCCAGTCAGATTTCTCAGACAGGACCCGCATTGCCCGTAAGGCGGCAGGTTTAACGAGGCGTTCGGGAAAGTTGTGGAAAACAAAATGATAGCTTTGGAGCAACCCAAAATAATGGCTCATCCTGGTCTGCGGCCACCTGTCACCACAGTGTGGCTAGCCTGGACACCTTCTTAAGAGGCACCTTTTCTTTTTCCAGGCAAAGATGCAGAGCAAAAAAAAACCCAACCTGTTAAAACCACCCCCTCTCAGCATGTGGTCCCCTGAACATTGAAGCCTCTGTCTCGATGGAGGACATCTTGATGGTGCCTTCACCACCTTGCACAAGCACAAGAACGCGCTGTTACCATGGCGAGAAAGCGCTGCAAGTGCGGAGAGGGGTCAGGGACCCTGCGGGATCCCGTGGGGAGGGCCGCTGTGTGCTGGGCCCAGCTCGTACTAATGAAGCCACAGTCAAAGGCCACTCTCTCAGTGGGCATGGTAACAAATCCACTGCTGGCTTAGCAGAACGATACTAATCACTATCACAGAGACAAAAGAGAGAGGAGAGAGCGAAAGAGATAGAGAGGGAGATGGAGAAAAAAGATAGAGAAACAGAAAGGGAAAGTTGAAGAGAGAAAGAGCTAGAGTCAGAGATTGAAAAAGCTACAGAAAGAGAAAGGGAAAAGGTAGAGAAAGAGAAAAGCTAAGGGAGAAAGGGAGTTGGAGAGACTGGGACACTGAGGGAAAAAAGAGGGGACAGGGAACACCAAAACAGCAGAGAGGGGAGAGAGAGATGGTGAGAGAGAGAGAGAGAGGGAGAGAGAGATGGCTTAAGAAAGAAATAGGAACTCTGTGCTGCCAGCAGCGTCTTTTGTCCCGCATTTCCTGTTCTTTTCCTCGGTACGGACTAGTTTCTTTGAGCCTTCCTGAGAAAGAGGGCTGGGGAGAGGAGAGATGTGTGCGTATAATGTAGTGTAGTGTGGTGTGCGTGTGCGTGTGTGTGTGTGCATGTTTGTGTGTGTGTGTGTGTGTGTGTGTGTGTGTGTGTGTGTGTGTGTGTGTGTGTGTGTGTGTGTGTGTGTGTGTGTGTGTGTGTGTGTGTGTGTGTGTGTGTGTGTGTGTGTGTCAGCCTCATCGGTCAGCCTCATAGACCAGGAGCCCAGGGGGGTCAGCCTAGTTGGGAAGGTTACCAATTCTTATGGGTACTATGATGTCTGGTATGGTCCCCAGATAGAGGATCAGCACGTCTGCCGGGTTCCCTCTGGTGGGTGTGGCCAGGGGGGCTGTAAAACTGGCACCCCAAAAATGGGCTAGATCAGTTGGTGAGGTTACCACTTGGAACCTGTTGTAAATTGTTCATCATAGTCCCCTGATAGAGAAATGACCACTGCCAGACATTTTTAGTGGTGGGTTACCCCCGGCAGACGCCCCCGTATGATGACACCCCCAAAAATGGGCTAGATCAGTTGGTGAGGTTACCACTTGGAACCTGTTGTAAATTGTTTGAGATGGTCCCCTGATTGAGGAATGGCCACTGCCAGACGTTTTTGATGGTGGGCGGGGCTTGGCAGACATCATTAATTGGGGGGTAAAAAATGGGCTAGATCAGCTGGTGAGGTTACCTCTTGAAACCTATCATGAATTGTTCATCATATTACCCTGATAGAGAAATGAACCATGGCAGACATTTTCAGTGGTGGGGGACCCCCGCCAGACGCCACCAATATGATGACACCCCCCAATATAGGCAAGGTCATTCACATAAGGTTTGAACCAGGCATGGTACAAAAGACAAACGACACACCACTTTTTAAGATAATTCCAATGTGGGGAATTGATTGGAAGGGTCAACATGTTCATAGAAACTTGTTGTGGGTACTTTTTTAGGACAAAAATGACTTTTCTTTAACAAATATTACAAATCCGGGCAGGAACCAGTGTGTAGGCTTTCAAAATCAATGCAAAGATGACATGTTTCTGACTTAAAAGTGCATTTTGTAGGATGGTGGCCAGAATATTAAATTAATAATTACAAAATAATAAAGTAATATTTACTATTATGACCAAAGTACAATAGGTTTTGCAGCTAAAGATGTTGAGGAGATTCCCCTTTACATGTATGAAAAGTGTAATTTCCCCAATCATAATGAATACTTGAATAATAATATGAATTTGATGGTGGTGGTAAATATTCATAAAAGGTAGGCTAATATTTGTGAATGGGCAGTATGAATTCTGGGAAATAAACAGCTAAGTATATTACACAATGCACCTATAAGCAATTCAGGGACCAATTACGCTGACATTGAAGGCCTGTGAATTATACCAATAAATTGCACAACTATGCACTACTGCACCACTGTATGTTAAAAGCAATTTGAAATTCCCACTTTCCAGCAGTTCTGAAGATTTAGAAGCAAAATACTTAAAGGGGTATGCCACTATTTTGGGGCTGAAAACGGTTAAAATGGTTGGCCTGGGTTTATAAAGGTGGTAAAGTGCCTTATTTTTCACGTTAGGCGTTGTCTTGTTTTAAGGAGCGAGTAAGTATCTAAGCTGGTGAGACTCAATGGATCACACATGCTACTGTGATCCATTGACTTTCACGGGCTTAGCGATATACTCCCTTTTTTAACTTGTCTTTAACTTGTCTCGCCTAACATGAAAAATAAGACACTTTACCACCTTTATAAACCCTGGCAAACGGCATATAGGCCTACAGGAGGACCAGCATTAACAGACAGACATTAAAGCGCAAGACAGGACCAATAACAGTATACAAGTACTAAGAAATACTTGTTGTTCCAGTTATCAAGTCAGAATATTTGGAAGCAGCAGGGTGTGTTGCATATTGCAGGTGCCCAGGCAGTTGTTGTGAGTATTACAGTCACATACGTATGAACTGCCATCTGGGCACTTTGCTCGTGAATGTGTGTTAAGCCCCCTTTTGGGGGAAAACAAATCGAATGTCTCATTAACGTACATGCTACATCGCCTAGCCTAAATGAACACAGTCCATGCTTCAGCCACGGCTATTTGGCTATATTATTTGAATAGCCGGCAACACAACACATTTTCGGCATGTTGAGCATGAACAACGCTAGTCTACAGGTCAATTGACTTGCATTGGCTTTCCCCACAATGTTTTCAACCAAAAAGGGGTGTAATGCACATGACAAAAGTCACGCCATTTATACGTATAGTGCAGTTCCATGTATGTTTGTGTGTGTGCAAGTGCGTGCTCACAGTCTTTTCCTTGTGGGCAGCAGCAACAACAAGACATGTATGGTGTTAAGAAGACTGCATGCATGTCCTGTTTTGCCTTGTTCTCCAGCTTATCAAATTGACCTCGATTAGGTGTTAAGGAGTGGCTTAATTGATGGCACCTGACTCTGCAATCAAGCTACCTTTAAAAGCTGAAGGAACTGACGGTTCTTCATAGGTGTTCTATTTTGACCTGTGGCTGCTGCCGCACCAGTCAGGGTTTTTATTTAGGCATTATGATTTGGACTTTTGTTTACTATTAAGTTTGTTAACGTCTTATCCTGGTGTACTTTAACAAACCCCCACAGGTTGGGTAACTTTTAAAAGATGTGTCTTGTCCTTCAAGGTTAAGATTTGGTTCTGTTCTTAACCCATAGAGCATGTTCATGTGGGGGCATAATAATGGTGTGTTGTATGTTACAGGGCCCAGACAGTCCTTGTGAATACTGCAGGTATAGATGCAGTTACTGTGCACCCCAATTCCATAGGTACAGTAGGCTATAGGTGTGTGTCTATATGTGCAAACATGTAAAAAAAAGGCTTCAAGAAAGTTGTTTTAGTGGGGGTCATCTGTGTTCTGGGGTCAATCCCAATCCTTGCAAGTATTTCTCCTCCCATCCATCATGAACATTGTGCTCAGCTAGTGCCACTCATTCAAGTTGTCACATAATGTGTTCTGTGCAAGTAGGTTTGCTGTGACCCCTACCACAGTCCACAGCATGGAGGGATGCTAGGAGACATGCCAGTACACCAAGGGACATGGATGAGGCCATAGGAGAGTTTGCAATCCAGCAGCGGAATACAACAGCAGTGTATAAATGGGATTGGCCCTAGAACCCAGATGACCCCAACTAAAAACAACTTTCTTGATGCCTTTGCACTGTTTGCTATATGAACAAGAAGAGGTCCTGGGAGGGTGAATGAATTTATTATTGGATGTCTGACATGCCCTTCAAAGCACTTCATGATGCATTATGGTTGGTAGTAATTTAACAGGATAGGAAGGATTTCTTTGTCAGTGTCCAAATGTTTCAGTTGTTTTTTATTTGTTCACTTAATTATTTCTCAATACTTATACTGTTACAAGCCCGGTCTTCCACTTCAATGTCAGTCCTGTGTATGCCTATGCCGAGTATTTTGATTCTAAATCTTCAGAACTGCTGCAAAGTGGGAATTTCACATTGCTGTTTCTTAGTACAATTCACAGGCCTTCAATATCAGCGTAAATTTCTCCATGCATTACTTAAAGATGCACAAGGGTAATATGTTTTAGTTGTTTATTTCCCAGAATTCATACCGCCCATTCAAAATATTACCTTTTTTTATGAATACTTACCAACATCAAATTCTAAGTATTCATTATGACTAGGAAAATTGCACTTTCCATTGTTCTCCATTGTCTGCCATTTTGAAAGAGACATTTGTGCAGCAAAACGTACTGTACTTTTGTTCATAATGATACTTATTGGTTTATTATTTTGTAAATATTAATGAAATATTCTGGCCCCCATTCTACACAATGCACTTTTAAGTCAGAACATGTCATCTTTGCATTGATTTGAAAGCCTACAAACTGGTTCCTGTCCAGATTTGTAATATTGTTAAATTAAAGTCATTTTTGTCCTGAAAAGTACCCACAACAACTTTCTATGAACATGTTGACCCTTCCAATCAATTTCCCACGTTGGAATTATCCAAAAAAAGTGGTGTGTCGTTTGTCTTTTGTACCATGCCTGTTTCAAACCTTATGTGAATGACCTTGCCTATATTGGGGGGTCATCATATTGGGGCGTCTGGCGGGGGTCCCCCACCACTGAAAATGTCTGCCAGTGGTCATTTCTCTATCAGGGGAATATGATGAACAATTCATGATAGGTTTCAAGAGGTAACCTCACCAGCTGATCTAGCCCATTTTTTACCCCCCAATTAATGATGTCTGCCAAGCCCCGCCCACCATCAAAAACGTCTGGCAGTGGCCATTCCTCAATCAGGGGACCATCTCAAACAATTTACAACAGGTTCCAAGTGGTAACCTCACCAACTGATCTAGCCCATTTTTGGGGGTGTCATCATACGGGGGCGTCTGCCGGGGGTAACCCACCACTAAAAATGTCTGGCAGTGGTCATTTCTCTATCAGGGGACTATGATGAACAATTTACAACAGGTTCCAAGTGGTAACCTCACCAACTGATCTAGCCCATTTTTGGGGTGCCAGTTTTACAGCCCCCCTGGCCACACCCACCAGAGGGAACCCGGCAGACGTGCTGATCCTCTATCTGGGGACCATACCAGACATCATAGTACCCATAAGAATTGGTAACCTTCCCAACTAGGCTGACCCCCCTGGGCTCCTGGTCTATCAGAGCACACTCTGTTCGCCACTGCAAAATCCACTGGGCTCCGACCCTCTGTTTTGGATGCAGCCCGGGCCCCCTGACTGCCACGTCGCCCACCTCCGGTTGCCCCAGTAACAGTCCCAGTAGAGAACCTGTCGTCAACCATAGGGCGACACACATTCTCCCCCTAGCGCCCAAGCCTCAACATCCAACTCAGTGCTGCCCCCCAGCTAACCCCCTAGCGTAGTGCTTCTCAACAGGGGCGCTACAGCCCGCAGGGGGCGTTGGGGAGCCCTATGAGGGCGTTGAGAAGGATACAGCTGAGTGTGGGTGGGGCTTTGTTCCCATTGGGGGTGGATTAGTCTGTTTATTTGTCAATAGTAAGAGGCTAAGGGGGGAGCGTTTGCACACTTGTGATGAGGTCAAGGGGGCGCTGGGAGGCTTATGATGATGACAAGGGGGCGTTTGTTCACCAGGCCTCGACACCCCCCAGCCCATTTCATCAGAGGCACCCTAGCCAATCCCCCCTCGCTCCACCGGCTACCCCATAATCACCCTTCACGCCACCTACTGCATGCTGGTGTGAGCCCATTGGTACTGCCTTTATTGTGAGGCGAAATGCGCAGTGCAGGGCAGGGCAGGGCAGGGCAGGCCGGAGCTATACATCTCCTTAATTCAAATTGACGAGGCCCTGTACCATCCATTCAGTCCGCTCGTCGTTGCTTTCCACAGAGCTGGTTGTAGCCCTTTTTTGTACTTGAGGGGCGAACTTTCTCGCCTCTGTTATCTCCAACACGGAGGTGCCATAATCCCTCTTCTAGTCAAAACGATGAATACTGGAGCACGACAGGGGGCGGGAAAACTGCTGAAAAATAACAAAATGTGTAATCGCAGGTAAATTATTAACGCTACAATAACAGCGCTGGCACTCGCTCATAAATAATAAAGCACCAGGTCCGTTAATGGCCTCGAGCTTCTGATGTGCTAATCAGAGCTCCCGGGGGAGGGGAGCTGGTTATTGAAGCTCTCCGTTGATTTTGCAGTATGACATTCTGTAGTGATAGATGTCATACCAAACAATACAGCTGCCCAGTAACTTCTCTACACGCTGTGGCTGAATTGCTGGACATAGTCAAGATGTAAAGCAGTTCTCAACCTTTTTTGAAGAAACGCCCCCTTGGACTCATCACAAGCCTTCCAACACCCCCTTGACCTCTTCATAAGCCTTAACAACCCCCCGTTAATATGAAAAAAATAGATGGGCTGATGCCGCCCAATGGCAACCAAGCAAACTTTCAGCAAGCTTTCAACAACGCCCGTCTAGATCTCCCCTACGCCCCATGGGGGGCTGTACCGCCCCTGTTGAGAAACACTAATGTAAAGGGAGAACAGTGAACAAGACTAGTCTGTGAGATATAAATCTCACCATCTGGGAGCCTATGGCCACATGACTGGGAAGATACAGTGGCACAACTATGCATAAACATGACAGTCATGGAGAGTCTGAGTGGGTACGTTAGGTTTGATTAATCTGTGCATGTGTGTATACCACTGAGTTCAAATGGGTAACTTGAGTTCTGTTCTGTGTGTGTGTGTGTGTGTGTGTGTGTGTGTGCGTGCGTGCGTGCGTGCATGCGTTCGTGTGAGCAGGGAAGCCAACAGGGGGCACAAAGGGGTCCGTTGTCCCTGTCCCAGGGAGAGAGGGGGCCCAGAATTGGGCCCAATATATTGTATGTATAGAGGGGTGGCCTTTCAGATGACATTGTCCCGAGCCCTCAGTGTGCTGCCCTGTGTGTGTGTGTGTGTGTGTGTGTGTGTGTGTGTGTGTGTGTGTGTGTGTGTGTGTGTGTGTGTGTGTGTGTGTGTGTGTGTGTGTGTGTGTGTGTGCCGTGCACGCGCACGTGTGAAAAAATATGTGTGAGTGTGTGTGTGATTAGGGTTTGCGCTATACGTAGATATGCTGCCTCGAACAAGAACAATAGCCGGCTTCTGCCAAGCCTGAGCCTTTTAACCTGCCGTGCCCCCTCCTTACTCACAGGAAGTGGGAGGCCAACGCAAGTTCAGCCTGAGGTGACGTCGAGGAAAAAAGCCCTCTGACACTTCCCAGTGCGAAAGGAAGTAAGTAAGCAAACCAATTCGTCAAAGGTCTTCCTGTCTGAAGGCTCACTAAGTAAACACAAACACGATGTGTAGTTTAAGATGACAGTGAATACATCAATCGATTGTAGAACTGGTGAATGCAATGATATGAGTGGGGTTTTTTTGGAGTGCACAACATTTTAGTAGACAGGACTTCACGTAGACCAGGCCAAACCTTTAACCCTGTAAACCAGGATGTACAGAATGTGACCTGCCATAGTGTCTTGGTCACTGAAACCTTGTCTGACGGTGACACAACACTATTAGCATCCAGCCAAGTAGACCATGGGATGATTAGACTGAGACGTAAACAGACCGTGACGTGGTTATCTGTTCCTGACAAACAAGTCAGGCAAACTGAACACGCAAACGGACAAAATGTCTGAAAACTTGATATTTATGTATCAAGACACATCCTATCCCACCTGAGACAGTGGTTTCAAAGGTAACTGAGAGAAAAACGGACAGGCATATATGAACAGACACTGATATGGGGAAAAAAACATGGCGGCTACAGTGAAAACAACAGATGAAAGGTTGAGCTTACCCTCGACTTCCTCCTCGTCGCAGTGGTGCTTGATGAAGGACGCCCCGCGGTCCAGCACGGCCTCGTCCTCCATCCTGTAGTAGTAGAAGAGAAAGAAAGACTTCTGAATTTTCTCCTCCAGGGATAAAGTAGACCCATAGCGCTTGGGCTCCGCCACCGTGAGCAAGTTACTTTTAGCCGTCGGAGAGGTAGCCATTTTGATAGCAGCGCTGTCCTTTCCGTCGGTCGGGGCCGGTGGGGGGGAAACTCAACGCTTTCTCCCCCCACCTGCTACGAATCCGCAGACAAACAAAAAAAGGACAAAGCACCTCCACTTATTAACCAGCTAACTGACGACCTAACTAGCTAACTGGCTAACAGACAGACACACGGTATGTCTGAGGAGGCCAAAGGTTAGAGCAGGCCCAGCGTCGAGGCCGAGGTAACCCTACTTCCAGGGGGGCCTCGAGGGGAACGAGCTTCGTTGTTGTTGTTGTTGTTGCCTGTCTGGGCACGGAGCAGGTGGAGGCACACGGAGAGGGGACGGGAGCAGGAGCAGGAGAGGGAGCGAGAGCGCTAATCCACCCATGGAGCAGAGGAGAGGAGAGGAGCGTGGCTACGCCGCCCTGCCTTCAGCGCTAATCAGGTCTGAGGAAGCTGAGAGGCTGATGATGAGGCGGCTGCTGCCTGCTGTGGGCTGCCTGCCTGCCTGCCTGCCTGCCTGCCTGCCTGCCTTCTCACACAAATCCTCCCTCGGCCGCCCACGCCACTGACTGACGTGCCACACCTTTTGCCCTATGGGGCATGCGCACGCCTTAATGTATGCTCACCCATAGTCATACAGTTCATGCATACACACACACACACCCACACACACACACACACACACACACACATTCACACACACACACATACTGTACACTCGCTCACAGATACAAACTAAGGTCAGTCACCTGCCCCCTTCGAAAACCAAACACAAGCATTCTATATTTCTCCATCTTTCATATACGGTACATGCATTCAAGCATTCAAGCCACCTCACTAAGCAGGCCTATTGACACAGTGACACTCAAATATACTGTATGAGAGGCCCCTTCCAGGTGGTCAGCTTGTTAATACTTAAGGATCTCGCTACCCCCAATGCTACCCACAAACCAAACCCCCACCCCTAATACACACACACACACACACACACACGCATGTACACACGCACGCACGCACCCACACACACACACCTGAACACAGCACACAGCAACAGACTGAGCACCACGTGGTCACGATGAGGTTATCTCCTAATCATCAGCCCTTTAAGGATTAGTCCTGCTTTACTTAAGTGTGTGACATACTCACCACTCACTCACACGCACACGCACACGCACACATACACACACACACACACACACACACACACACACACACACACACACACACACACACACACACACACACACACACACACATACAGAGATGACCCTCTGACAATCCATGACTACAGGTAAGCTTAATGCTTTACAACAGTGGTTCCCAAAGTTTTTTTGCCTGGACCCCCTTTTGCACACTTTATATTCACAGGAACAGTAAAAACATGTATTGGCTTTTGTAAGTGAGTACTGTTACTAACTAATTTACGCTAACTACTAACCTGTGGTTTCCCCCGTTTTAAGAAAAAGTACTTTCTGTCTGCGACCCCCCTGCAGTGTCTCCCTGGGGGTCCCGAGTTTGGGAACCGCAGCTCTATAGACCCTTTACTGTTTATGTCACAGATGTGATGTAATCAGGCTGCGGGCGCATTGTTGGAGCTAAATCGGCAATGTACCGCACATTTGTAAAGAAACTAGCCAGGTGTATTTCCAAAATAAGAAAATGGATGGTCACGACAACTTCAGATATGAAGTGGGTGCCATAGACACAGGCACTCCTGATGGTACCAGTCTCGTCGTTATGTTTAAGTTCTTGTAACCACAACTGCCTATGCTTATGGAACAGCCTCTTCCCTCTCGGAATAGCGTAACAAGTGTACCTTTCAGGATCTCTATTTTTTACACAAACGTACACGCTTCAGGACGGCAGGTCTTCTGTCTTTAGGGTCTACACTGTGTGTGTGTGTGTGTGTGTGTGTGTGTGTGTGTGTGTGTGTGTGTGTGTGTGTGTGTGTGTGTGTGTGTGTGTGTGTGTGTGTGTGTGTGTGTGTGTGTGTGTGTGTGTGTGTGTGTGTGTGTGTGTGTGTGTTTGAGTCAACAATACATGTACAGTCAGTGATGACATGACTTCTAAACGGGTCAATACAATGCGCTACGATTAGCTCCTCCTGGAAGCTTTACATTAGATGGCTTCTGTCAGCAGTAAGAGGCAGAGTTTGAATTAGATGCGGGTATCACTTTAAAAGCGTTAAAGCGACGCTACTGCACAGACCAGACATATGCGACACTGTAAGCTCACTGGCTGTGTTGACCACACCACAGTATGAGTGGTTTACCGAGATTGTAACAGTAGGAAATCTTGAATACATGACAAATATGAACATGTAACACAATATTTACCAAGACCTTTGTGACAACGCCTGTATGTACAGTGCACCTACATTAAAACAACACCAAGCATAGCCACCAAGCTGGTTTAAGAGGTTTAATATTGACAGAATGGCTTATCTACTTGCAACATAGCATTTCTGAATTCACTTTGCCACGCTCCATGGGCGAGGCTTATGTTGACTCTACAGTAAGTTTGTAGGAGTGTCTCTGTGGTTTGTCGTTTCTGTCTACTGTGAAGACACAATTTGCTTCCGCTACTTAGTATTGCTTAAAGCAGTAAAGGTATACGCACTGTACTTCATCAGCAGTGAAGGGCAAAATGGATTCATTAATTACAATCCAGTGCCACATATTCCAAATGTCTTGGCTTACCTGTACAATTCAGCCAGGTGACTGGGTGGTTGAATGATGACCTGGCTGATTTGGACAGGTAAAATAAGGTCGTTGGGAATATAAGGCAGTAGATTGTAACTAATGACTCCATTTCGCCTATCACTGTTCATGAGACCTGAGGGCTGCCGGGGACACGGGTGATGCCCTCAGCCAATCAGGGAGTAATTGCCGTCTCATAAGTGAGCAATTAACCTGCCAATCTCGCCGCTTCCCTTTGCTCATGCTCAATTAGCTGTCTGGCTTCACGTGGTGCTGCAGTACAGTATACATGCCATCCCTATGGCTGCACTTACTGTAAAGCTGCTCTGATCCACATGGGTTTGTTTGGGGAGAGATGGGGCCGTGTGCGTCATCACCCTGGCCAAATTACTCCTGCGAGACATTCACTTGGGTATTGCTTTGTGTGTGTCCGTGTGTGTGTGTGTGTGAGTGTGTGTGTGTGTGTGTGTGTGTGTGTGTGTGTGTGTGTGTGTGTGTGTGTGTGTGTGTGTGTGTGTGTGTGTGTGTATAACCGTATGCAAATGTCTGCGTGTGCATGTGTGTGCATGCATGCCTGTGTGCGTGCGTGTGTGTGTGTGTGTGTGTGTGTGTGTGTGTGTGCGTGCGTGTGCGTGTGTGTGTAACCGCATGCAAATGTCTGTGTGTGCATGTGTGTGCATGCATGCCTGTGTACGTGCGTGCTTACGTGTTTGTATGTGTTTGTGTGTGTGTGTGTGTGTTTGTGTGTGTGTGCACGCTCGCCTAACAGTCCGCCAGTGTGTGGGGTTGTGCGTGACATGTAGCAAAGGACTCTCTTAAGAGGTGTGACCGACTGTACAGAGTCAAAGAAGTGAGGCCCAAAAATTTTTCAATATGAGCTTGCCAAACGAGGACCTCCATGGACCCTCATTTACAACTGCAATTAAAGGTAATGATGTCCGAAAAAAAAGACCTAAGGACCAAAGCTGGTTACTTTTTTGCCTGCCTTTTTCCATAACTAGGAGAGACCTTGCACCGGAAAACAATTTCCCTTTCCATTTCCCTTCGTCCAAATCAACGTGCATTGAAACTGCTTGTTTACAGTCCCTACGTCAATAAAAAAGCTCTTTTGTAAACACAAACAGGATGGATGGAACGCGGCTGCTTGATAACACAGCCCACACCCCCCTGGGAGGCCGCTATCAAGTATAATGATCTGCACTCTGTGTTACACCGTGGACAGCCTACAGATACAGCCCAGATAGCAGCTACCGTATGATTGGCTAGGCTTGCTCAGTTATGGGATGAAAACAATCATTATCATCACACTAGCTGTTGTATATTTCATTAATACGGCGCAATTATATTTCGCATGCTTATCAAATGCATGTTGCATTTATTTAACCCGTATATCCCTGAGTGAACAGAGAAATTGCTAGGACATAAACAGTTTGGATGTTTTCTGCATGAACACGGCTGTAGATTTTTTTAAAGACTGTTGGGAGCAATAATTGCTATCAGGATTAAAATTCGAATAATTGCACAGTTGACATGGAGCGCCATTCAAATCCCTCTGCATTCAATATGGTGTGTGTGTGTGTGTGTGTGTGTGTGTGTGTGTGTGTGTGTGTGTGTGTGTGTGTGTGTGTGTGTGTGTGTGTGTGTGTATATGCATGTGTGTGTGTGTGTATGTGCATGTGTGCGTGCCTGTGCATGTGTGTGTGTGTGTGTTTGTGTGTAAAGATAAGGTCTGACTGAGACTCTTGCTGGCCTTGTGGTACAGATGGGATCACCAGTTTGCAGACAAAAACTGAACAACAGTACATCATGACAACATTGCTATGCCATTGCCATTATTGAGACTCATATTAAGAACAGGTTAAGTAACAGATTAAGATTTGGACATTACCATTTAGCTAACAACAAGATTATAATGGATATCACAGATAAAGATATAATATATATATAGATATATATACTGTATATAGATATAATATACAGTATATAGTAGATATAAGATATAAAAGAGAAGCTCTGCATAACGGAGTTAACCAATGTCATTTCAGCTGCCAAGGGTAACTTGTACTTCAGTTTTAGATGTTACAGACTAGGCATTCACAACGTTCCCAGCGGTCCACAATGCAACTTTGGATTTGTGATATTCAATTCTTTTAAAAATGAGTTATGTATGTTATGTTTGGCATGTATCTGCAGTTCAATTCTGTAACATAAGGGATGATTAATATTCAGCAGTGTATAAAGTAAAAGCAGACGTTCTCTTACAGTGCATCTATCTCATTAAGTTCAAGTCAAGTCAAGTCAAGTCAAGTGGACTTGACTTAAGTTCAGTGGAAAAACTGGTGTCGTATGAAAACTGTGTGCGATCATGTATTAGTGTTGTAATTAACTTACATCAGTGAAAATACTTCTACTGGTGCTTTATACGCCTCCCTTAATATTGCCTGATGACTAGTATTTACTGCCAAAAACTATGAGCAGAGTTCTCTCTGTATTCTTCCTTACCCATTATATTATAGGATGATCCCATAATTTCAATCCACCACTCTGTGTGGTTACACGATCACGAAGACCAATAATCAGATATCATTCTGATTATTTTCCTTTCTTTGAAGCTATCGTGTAATATGCAAATCCAATCTCAATCAGATTTCTGCATGTATAACGACTGTGTAAACTGAGATTTTTCCAGAATACTTTGACAAATGCTTTAATCAGATTTATCTATGCATGTAACTGACTGATCGTGACATCTCTATTGCATGTCTGACTATCCCTCTCTCTCCATGTCTCTCTTTCTCCCTCTGCATGCGCGTGTGTGTGTGTGTGTGTGTGTGTGTGTGTGTGTGTGTGTGTGTGTGTGTGTGTGTGTGTGTGTGTGTGTGTGTGTGTGTGTGTGTGTGTGTGTGTGTGTGTGTGTGTGTGTGTGTGTGTGTGTGTGTGTGAGAGAGAGTGCATCTCTGTGTGTGTGCTCTTGTGCACACAATTACATAACAATACTTACAAAAACAATAACCCATGTCTTATTAGACGCAAACAAAGCTGCCACGCAGCCTCAAACATAACCGTGATACAGAACGACCTCCACTTAAAAACAGCATTGCCCAAGGTATTCTATACTTTACAAAGCTGCCAAGACTGACACTATATGCAACTGCAAAGTCAAAACAGTAACGGGAGAGGTGCTGCAGACTTTATGACCTCCGTCAAGGAGGTTATATTTTCGGTCGCGTTGGTTTGTTTGTTTGTCTGTCTGTCTGACTGTCTGTCTGTCAGCAGGATAACTCAAAAAGTTATGAACGGATTTAGATGAAACAGTGTGGAGTTGTTGGAAATGACAAAATGAACAAGTGATTAAACTTTGGTGGGTCCGGAACCAGGGATATTTCAAAAGATTCTTCGCCATTGCGGGATAGGGCGAATTTTGACATTCCAGTTTCTAACGCCACAATAATAAGGCAGAAAGACTTATTAAATGAAGGTGTAACATAGTCAAATGTTCTATCAAACTGCTCCCTTGGCGGAGGTATGCACTATCTGAGTGCATTTCTGTTTTGTTTTTTTTCTCAGGTTACTTAGTCCAGCACCCAGTACAATTAGGTGGATGTCTGTGTGTGTGCTTTCTACAACTACACAGTCTGGTCATCATGCTATTGGGGCAGCCGACCACCATCCCACCTATCGCTGTCCCCCTGCCTCAGCTGCCTCCATTGCCACCTATGGAGCGGTCCCTGACATAGCAAGCCTCTGCTGCTGTCATGCAGTGCATTGAAGATTCTGCAGAGAGACTGTTTACATGAGCTGGACAGTCAGCAACTAAACGCTTTGAGCGAGTGTGTCTGCCTTGCATTCCAGCCCCTGCTGCAAACACATTGAGTGACCACAACATTAGAGTAGTAGAGTGTGGCTTATGTGGCTTATACACACACCAAGATGACTCTTTTTTTTAATCACATAAAGGCAACTGAAGTAACCCAGCAGATGCAGATGTCATCATGTGTTACTGGTAGATTGATCTGAGAGATATTTATAGATATTGATTGTTTAATTATTTAACAGCCCTATCAAGGCAAGATTGCCATCATTCAAGTTCAAGTTCAGCGTTTTCTCAAGTTAGCCTACTCAAATGACACTAATAACAAATAAATAAATATGTTGAGGTTGGTCACATAAAAAAATGATGGATACACTTGTTCATGTGGTCAAATTTGGGTCGTTTGGAAACATCTGATAACTGATATGAGTACGAAATCAGGGCACTATCAAAGTGATGCTGCTAGTTTCTATGAATTAAACATGATTTTGCTAAGGGTTTGGCTGTCCGGATACTCCTTTTCACTAAATAATTTTAAAATGACGGTTATGGTAGCTTACTGCTGCACGTGTACAACAATTAACTTTGCTGCAATGAATGCAACAAGAAATGGCTTCATGTCTTTTCCATTGCACGCGCACTTTTGCTTTGTGTCGTGGCATTGCATTGGCACTTTGACGTTTCCATTGATAACACTATCAGTAGCATCATCTTTCAAGAGGTAGCCTAGTCGTCGTTGCACATATAGTTTATTGTAAAGGTCTCACTTTCATTTAATGCAATGATTGTTCACCTAAAAACACTGTGTATGCAGATGCCCGCGCGCACAACAAGAAGCAAGCCATGCACCCAGATCTGATTCCCCAGAAGCTGTCTTTACGCTTGGTAGGTGGCTGTAAACTTAGACAACTTCTACACCAGCATTAGGCCTATATCAAGCATTAAATAGAAGTACAAGTTGACTAACACTGACTTCAGAACGACGGCAAAACGAAAAGCTTAATTAACTTACTTTTGTTTGGTAGTGGTACCCCCGCTCATGATGGTGGCAACGACAGTTGACTCCCGGTGCTTCTTTGAGTAGTCCTCACGTTGTCAGCGCAGTCGCCTCAAAACAACGTGTTCCTCCTTTTGCTGTGTGGAGTTTGGGAGTGTTTGATTAGTTCGAAGGTATCATATTTACGTTCCCTGACAGCCACTATGGTTTTGCCTGTGACAAGCTGAGGCGACCTGCGAAATTGATTATTACTGTTACATTTCAAATCAATTACGCATGCCTTACTGGAGATCTACAAATCTTTATTGTTAGCCTATCTGCAAATAAGGAGCGTGCTGTTCCAGTGAAGAGCAAGTTTCTACCTTCGTCTTCTTGATGATTTCATTCGAGTCTGCATGAATATGAATAATGCTGTGTTGAAATGTTGCATGCCTGCGCCTCGTACATATTTAAAGCGCCGTCCCTTTGTAAACGTCACGCCACAAGTGGGAGGTCGGAAAGTTACCGTTTACAATTTTCTCAAACATTTGCCAGCGTGTTTGTAGCCTAGTCTCAGTTCTTGCATGGCTTGTGAAGCTGGGGGTCGCCTATCCCGCCGGGAAATAACTTGAACGTACGCTTTTTTTTCCCGCAAATGTTCATTGAAGTGTGTGTGTGTGTGTGTGTGTGTGTGTGTGTGTGTGTCTGGGTCTGGGTCTGGATCTGGATCTGTGTTGCGCACAAATAGTGCCGTAATCTTTTGCAATCCAGGGAATTGTGTCAATTCGCCAAAACATGTTCCAATATTTGTCAATTGGTTTTCAAATGCATCACACCATGTGCTGGGATTTGATTATTTATTTATTTATTTATTTATTTTTTTACAGTATCGCTCTGACTGACTGTACGACTAGGCTACGTGTTATAGCGACATCTTCCGGAATAGGCTACGAATGCCAGCCTTTAACCCCTTAATGCGCGCCGTACCTCCAGTGGCACGCTGTAATAGTCATTGAAATGTAACTACCATAGCACTACAATACTGACACAACACAGGCCCTTTAGTTATGCACCACGACTTGGTCATTACCATACTGGTAACAACAAATGTATAAAGCCGCGTCTTAAGGGGTTAAATCAAGCCACTCCAGTAAATTATGACTATCTGTAGCCCTATAATTTGGCCCTCTTCCCATTATTTGTGTTATGTTTAAAAATGTTTAGTGTCAAATATTGTGGTGTTTAACTGTAGGCTATATGCCTATTAGAAATAGTCACACTATGGCCTTTGTGTGGAGATTGAGAATTTCTTTCCAGGGACAAGAGGTGAATTGGAAGGCTATATAGGTTACCTGCAACAAGCCTACAAAACAGTCGTTGGACATGTTGTATACTTAACTGTAAGGTAGACATTAAAGCATGGGGTAGACAAGGAAAAGAACATGCAAGGGGGCAGAGTCTGGTAAACATTAATAACTCATACGTCTTTTAAGTCCCAAGAAATGCCACAGCTGTCTGAACTGGTCTGCGCTGGCAGTTATTGCGAGATTTGTTTGGCTTTTTGGCTTTGATCTGAGGGGTTATGCAGCTAGCACAAGGCAGGCAGGACACAGACAGACACAATGTAAGACTCCCCTGAGGCACCCTGACATGCATTAGACTAGCTCCCCTCACTCTCGGCCTCCCACCTGCAATGCACATTAAAGCTATTAGGCCTACCGTCTGCAATCCAGGGGTGCGTTTCTCAACAGTGTAATTGTTAGCCTGTTAGCAACTTGGATAGTTGCCAATGGGAAATTACATTGCAAACAAGAAATTAGCTAACATAGTTAGCAACTATGGTTTCGAGAAAGAAACCCCAGGACTGCACTGGGACCAAAAAAGGTCCGGCATTTTGTGTTTGACCTTCTTAATTGTTTACCAGTCTCTACATTTAAAAAAAAAATCCAACAGCATCGCACCCTAAAAAGCCCTGTGTGCCAGAATTCCAGTCCAGGCCAGAGTCTATATTTGATCACTGCAGATGCCTACATTGAAAAATCAAAAGGCACAGAGGGGGGTAAGAACATCACACACTCACAGTTACCCTGTAGAGGCCAGACAATTGGTCACTGTGTACAGATCCCGGATCAAAGACTTATCATAATTCACAACATTGGTGTGCCATTTCTTTTAACCCCCTTCGAGCAGAGCCGACCAGATTGTCACACACAAAAAAAAAGAATGTCCAAGTCTTAATCTGTTACGGGAGACAATCTTGACAATGCCATCAATGTTGATGACATACATAATGTAGTAGTGAATAGGTAGGAGTGAATAGGCTTGGCGACAGGCCCACCTGCAGTAAGAGGTTAAACCTCTGTTTGAGGCTACAAATGCAAAATTGTTGATGTGTAGCCCTGTCGTGGCCCAACGGTAGGACACTGGGTTACTACGCTGGCGACCTGGGTTTGATTCCGGCCTGTGTCATTTGCCGATCCTCCCCCATCTCTCTCTCCCACTCACTTCCTGTCACCATCTCCAACTGTCCTATAAAACAAAGGCAAAAAAGCCTTAAAATATATATATATTTAAATTGTAGATTTGTTAAGGCTGGTTTCATACAAGACCCAGTGATGTGACTGGAGTGCTACAGAGCAGACAACGCACTACCTTAATTACCCTAGTCTTTGGGTTTGTTATAGGTGTGGCCTAGACAACAGAAATCACCACACCACACTCGATGACTCAATGACAGTGCAGGAGAAGACACTTAAACACTGTCCTCACAGTAGCCTGCCAAGCATGGGTTATTGTCTGTCTGTGTCTGGCAGGTGTTCTCCAGAGTATGCAATTTGAAAAATTGCGACATGCAATTTACCACCTTGTCAGAGGATATGATGGGGGAAGGGCTATCTTGAGATATGAGCACTTACAGTAGTCTCTCTCTCTCTCTCTCTCTCTCTCTCAATATCATAGTATACCCCTCCTTGCCAACCTGTCATACCTTACAGTAGACTCTCTCTCTCTCTCTCTCTCTCTCTCTCTCTCTCTCTCTCTCTCTCTCTCTATCTATCTCTCTGTCTCTCTTGTCAAAGACAGCGTGCCAGTCTTTCCTTGTAGCCGTTTCTGAGGCTCAAGCTGAGCTTTATGAACAAAAAGTGTGTGTCGAGACGCATTTGATCCTGCTCGTCTTAGGGGAGCTCTCATCCCAGCGGATGCCAAGTCTTGTCTCGTCTTCTTCATGGCTCCCACAGGCACTTACCGGTTAGAACAACAAAGGCCAGAACCCTCCTTCCTTCAGCCTCACGTGTTCTCGGAAAGGAACGACTAGTCATGTTAATGCAGACCTATATCAAGGTGGTCACATATTTGGGAAGGTGAGCAGGGGATATATTATCTGCTGAATACTGTATCCTGTCTTGCACTTTAATGTCTGGCCTGTCTCTGTCAACGAATGACAGAGTGAGAAATGTCATTTCAGAAGATAACTGTCTGGCTGACTTTTGATTGACTTTGTTATGGTTATTATAACCTATATAAATATCAAAGTTAATGAAAAGTAAAATCCAGTTTAAATTCGAAGTTACAGTAACTGATGTGATGAACCTCTTGGTATCGAAACATGGAACCGAAAGACAAGGCAGGTTTCCATACCCAGAAGATCCTTACCATTTCGGTCGGTGCCATGAAGGAACCAAATGTTGGTGCCCAGCCCTGGCTATATTATTCTTTGGGAGATGGTAAATGGACTGCATTTATAAAGCGCCTTTCCACTCCTTCGAGCCCTCAAAGGGCTTTATATTGTATGCCTCACATTCTACCATTCACACTCACTTTCACACACCAGTGGCAGCCACGCAGGGTACCACCAGCCACGAGGAGCAGCTTTGGGTTAAGGATCTTGCTCAAGGACACATCCGTGGGGTCAGGCAGAGCGGAGCTTGAACCTGCAACCCTCTGGTTGCCGAACGGCTCCTCTACACCTGAACCACCACTGCCCAGATGTGTGACTCTGTCTGGGGTAGCTTTGTTTTCAGGCATGTAGATGCAAAAAAATCAAAGGTGAATTTTGTTATTGCAATTAGGTTGGCACATTAAAGGTGTTTTAAAGATTTTCACAATACAGGTTGGTTGTAAATGGTGTATAGACTGTACATATAAACAGGATTAAATCATGTACAGGTATGCACTCTATTAATGGGTGGCAGAACCCGAGGCCAATAACTGTACAATACAGTGTCTGATAAACCCACTACAACCGTGATTATTGTAATCAGTAGTGTAGGGTACAACATTCAGCTGACCAAAATGAACAGACAGAATAAGCGACACATTGTTGGATGCCCTCTAGTCATCCCAACTCTCCACAATTCTGACTCATATGCTCCTTCTCTTCAAAGGTAGATGCTATCCCCCAGGAAACTGGACAGGAAACAGGAAACTATAGTACTTTTTGACTGCGTTTATTAAAGGCAATGGGGGACCTATAGCAGAAGGCCTGTTGGAATGCTGAAATCCAAACAAAGTTAAAGATATTGCCAATGCGGAACAAAGACAATTCATAAGAAGGAGGTACTTCACTATACACAATGCTGGAGCAGACAGTTTAATAGTCTGGGGCTTTCCTGGGCTTCTATGCACGGCTTCTTATATTGCTGTTATACAAAGGAAAGATAATAATAGGGTTCTATTAATAGGTGAAGAACCTGTCCTCAGGTGGATTGTGGATCAAGCCTGTCTCCGAAATGTGAACAGGCTGATGGTAAGCTCTGGTGCATTGTGTTTGTTAATTGTAGGACTGTAGCATGTCTTACTAAAGGGTGTCACTAGGGAAGTCATGGGTAGCGTAATCGGTTAGGGCCTCAGACTTGTTGCCCAAAGGTTCAACTCCCGACCCGCCAGATTGGGGAGGGGGGGTTGGGGTACCGTCCCGCATCACTGCTCCTTTTGAAGTACCATCAGGGTTTGCATGGGTGAGTCATAAATGCAATTTCACAGTGTGCACTTGTGTGCTGTGGAGTGCTGTGTCACAATGACAATGGGAGTTTGAGTTTCTCAGTTGGGCTTTTACCTCATTTCATTGCTATTGCTTTTATGTTGACTTCCCTTATCAGACATCTCTGATAGATAATGCACACTGTGGTCCTGGTGAAACGCTGCTAGTCACTGAAAAAGCTTTACTACCATAGTATTACACTACTAGGACATGACACATGGCCTTTGGTAATACACTGCAACCTGTAACAGGGGCCATGTCTTTACCCATTTTGACTAAAGGCACCTGCAAAGAAATGCCTGCTAAATGCCCGAGCCCTTTTTGGGAAAAGGTGCACTCAGCCCATAAAAACGTAAAATGTCTCAGTATCCAACACACATAAAACATGAAATAAGTTTTATTTAAAAGATAAGGCCCTCCTCTTCCTTTAGAATGTGTTAATTCAGCTCTAACTTACCCCCGTTTTTAATTTAAAGAATCTAAAATCTCATGAGCCTGAATGCATGCTTCTATGCAGCTCCAGGTGCCAAGGTCAATGCAGTGTATCGCAGCATCCCACATCGATGGGTTAAACAGAATACGGTCTGTAGCTGAGCCGTTTAATAGATAAGACTGCTTCCTAGATAAAGGTTACACTAGGTCAGTGGTTTCAAATTGGGGGCCGGGGACCCCTGGGCGCTAGGGGGGTGCTAGGGGGGCCGCAGCAGGTTGGTAGGAAAACTATACATGGATTCTCAGTGTTTATCAACACGATATTATGAGGAGGGGCAAGACACTGGCAGCCAACCACGTGAGCTAATTTTTTGACCGACAGCAGTTTCCAACAATCAGGGGTTGAGTTGTGTGCAGCTAGGTTCGCGTAGTCAGGTTATAAACAAAATTTAGAACCCATGTATAGCACAATTTTTATTTAAACTAGACTGCATTCTTGTAGAAAATGCTAGAAGTTGGCTTGCCTTTTAGGCCAAAGCATACATGTTTTTTGTTTGTTTGTTTATAAAACGATGTTGTGAGGAGGGGCAAGACACTGGCAGCCGACAGCGGTCTCCAACAATCAGAGGTCGAGTTGTGTGCAGACAGGGTTGTGCAGCCAGGGGAAAACAAAAATTGACAACCCATGTATAGCATTTGTAATAAAAATAACATAATCTAACTTAGCTAACGAACACTGAAGAGTTACTGTCAGAACCCTTAATTGGCAACACCTGTTCTGGTTGACCCACTAGGCCCAGCAGCTAACTAATTAGTCCTCACAGCAAGCAGTGGTTGCCATTGAGTATTCTACAACAGAGTTTTAAAATTCAAAAAATTGACAGTTACTCTTCAGTGTTCCATGCCTTCCTTAATTAGCCACACCTGTTTTAGTTATAAGTACTGACAGTTAATGTTGTGCAGTAAAACGTACACCAAAATAAACAAAAATAACCTTAACAATATTCCCATTAAGAACTGCATTATAATAATCTATTGCATCTCTGAACATTACTTCTATTGTTGTCAAGTTATTATTTTATATATTCCAGTGGGGCACTGACTAACAGACCTAGACTATGATGTGAAAAGGGATGCAAAGAAAATAGTGTGGCATGGCCTATGTAAGGGGGTCCTTGGCTGCAATATACCGCTATGTCGGGGGCCTTGCCATGGTAAAGTTAGAGAACCCTTGCACTAGGTCACTTAGGTGCGCCCTAATGCTCCACTCCTGGAAAGTATAATGTGCTACTACTCACCTGCACTTGAAATGTTTTTATTGCCATCACACACTTTGACCTTTGTGTTCATATTTCCACCGGCATCTTATTTATCTGATAATAAAGGGTCAAAGGTATTTTGTTTTCAGTCTCAGACGCGGGAGGGTTGAAAGGGAAGCTGGGAGATTAGAGAGACTTCATTGCTAGACTATTCTGCCCTCAGGCTGTGTACATATGATAGTCAAAACTATGATGTACATACTGTATATGTTGGGTGGATGACTAGAATTTTTGAACATTATTTTCAGCTGCGATTAAAAACTGACCGTCATGAAGATCTATGCCTGTCACATGACAGAGGGCCATGTATGAGGAGTAGAGCGAGGGGCGAGCAGAAGTGGGGAAGGATCCTGAGGATTTTAAAGCAGTATTGTTTCAACCATTACACCATGGCCGGTCTTGGACCTCTTCATTGTGTTTCTTTGATTCCGATGAAAGAAGTTTAGAGTATACTGACGAATGTATGATGTTAACCCTCTAGCTACCATAACGGCCGTGAACGTCCGGCTGGATCTGTACCAGAACGGCCGCGGCCGGCCGGAATATTTTCATATGAAAATATGATAAATGATATATTTTCATGCAGTTTTTCCAGCTTTCAAACACTTTAGCTCAATATTACAGACCCTCCTCGATATACTTTCAGTATAAAAACTATATGTTTATATTATATTATTTTTCAGTATTTAGATTTTATTACGAGATGCGCCGCTTTATGCGATTTGGTAATCTGTCGTCAATTCAAATGACGGCCGTCCGAGATTGGATGGCTACAAACACAACCATTCTGTTTCTACAACCAATATACACTAAATATGAAAACTTCCAACCCTCTTCAATCTATTTTCATGGTCAACAGCACATGTTTATGACTATTTAGGCTATTTTAGATCATGTTGTTTTATTAGGCTTATGATATGGTGTTCAACTGTGATGAGTTCTGCCATGGTCCTAAATAGCAAACACAACTGTCCATCCGATGTCTACACGCTACATATTAAAAATGTAAACTGTCTTCGGTGTGTTTTCAGAGTCAAACCATATGTTGGTATCCAACTATCTTAGTGTCCTGGAACAACGACCAGCGACAGCTCTGCGTAACAGCGCATCTGGAAGCGCAGCATGATAGGCTACTCATTTTGCGTGTCAGCTTTGGCAAAGCAGTCATGGACTGTTACTACTCCACGTGTCCTTCATAAAAATGTGCGTGAAGACGTTGAGTTGAATGCTAACTTCCAATAATAGCCTACCAACGTGGTGTTTGTAGCACTTAAATTCCGTATTACTCGGTGATGCCTGGCGCGTCTTACCTGTGCCAAATTGGGAGGGTAAACATCCTTACAGCTCCATTCATGTCCTGTCTGCTCGCGGACACATCTACCGTTATCCTTACACGTCTTTGGCATGGTTTAGTTCAAACATTATTAGCTAGTGTAGTCCATTACAGTTATACAGCTTGAAACCGCTTGAAAACAGGACCTTTGGGTGAACGACATTTGTTGTCGTCACATGATCATTGTTCAACTTTGACCCTGGATGGATGGATGGATAGACGAAGGATAGATAGATAGATGGATAGAGAGATCAATAGATAGATAGATAGGCCTAAATATATAGATATATAGATAGATAGGCCTAGATAATATCGGATTTTATCACATTTTTATCATTTAATCCACATTAAAGGCACTCTATGGGAATACTGAACAATTAATTATCCATAAATGATATACCATTTGAAAGTGTGTTTTCTCTACTTTAATATGAAAGTAACTTGTAATTGACACTTTTCATTTCTTTTCAAGTTATTTGACATTATTTAGAATATGACCAAAATGTCAATTTTTCCTTAGAATTCCTGGTAGGATTCCGGCCTATTCAAAAAAAATTCTGGTAGCTAGAGGGTTAACATAGGCTTACAATTAGTTATTTTTTTTACATTTTCATTTGGAGTAGTGCATTGTAATCTATTGATGATTTAAATGCAAGCATTCCCCTCATTATGGGACACAGAGATCTAATCGATACAGTGCCACATTCACATCCTTACAATGGGCCCTGTGACGAATTATGATGGGCCCCTGTGCCAAACAAGAAAGGCACCCCCCTCAACGGAGGTTCCAAAAATTCTGGGGTTGGGTTTGGAGTTAGCAAATACAGTAAGCCTACATACAGTGGAAATACAGTAGGCCTAGTTAAAAGTGCCATTTTTAACACAATCTGAGGACACAAAGATAAACTAATAATGAGGTGGATTATTTTTTTTGTATCGCATAGGTTTGAGCTTCAGGGCCCATTTGGCTCTTGGGCCCCTGGGCCTGGGCCTGGCAAGCCCGTGCAATAACCCATCCTTACAATGGGCCTCATCCTCAGGTATCCCTCGACCTTCCAAAGCAGGTGTCAGAATTCTCTGTCCCAGCAGATGCACGTGCACAGCGAGAGATGTGAGCATGGAATGTGCCACAGTCTGTGCAGGGTCATGGATATAACATTCCAGTAAGGGACGGATATTGAAGCAAAGACATCTGGCAGCGTGAACTCTGAGGGGGGCAGGCTAGTCTACTACCCAGCTGCCTCTCCAAAGCCATCGAGAAGCAACAATGCTTCCGGCAAATTCTTATTACGGTACACTGTCCAGTCTCAGAAGAATGAGGACAATGCTGTGCCTTTTACTGTAGCATATGTCAAAAAAGGAAGAGTCATAGGATTTTGTTTGCCAAAACAAACTCTAACTTTTCAACAGAGATGTGACACTGAGTCAAGTGTCTGAAAAGTCTGAGAGATGTTGATAAACAGCGCCACCCTGTGGACAATGATGGAAGTCTCAGAAAAACATTGATGGAGGAAGAAGGGAGGTACCGTCCTCGTCTTTCCTTACCCTCTGGAGCAGGGTATGACAGGCTGGTAAAGAGGGGGATATTATAATACTGAGAGAGAGAGAGAGAGAGAGAGAGAGAGAGAGAAGGAGACAGAGAGAGAGAGAGAGAGAGAGAGAGAGAGAGAGAGAGAGAGAAGGAGACAGAGACTGAGATAGAGATGGCAACTAGACATCAGACAGAGAGAGACTGTTGAACATACAAGGTATGGCAAATTTTCTGAAACACTACAATCTGGTATGTGATAAGAAGCTGTAGTCTCGAGTTAACTGAGATGCACTTAACCAATACAAACAGAAGACCTGATAGTTCAGTTGCTCAGATGTGCAACATTTGACAGCTTCAAGAAACACGACTAAAATCAAGAGACAGACACAACCATCGCTGTAGACTCTTATTTGAAGTGGGCTGAGACTGGGAAAAGCTTCTCTTCTTGTCATTTGTTTTACCAATTATTCACAACAAAAAATGAACAATTATCACTGTATTCTCCAGTTTCCTATAACTGACCAGAGGTTTCACTTCTGGTGCTCCTCAGCCTGGGACTGGTAATAACAAGCACCTGGATTGACAGCTCTCTTCTCTGGTACCTTTGACAGATGAAAGCATACACAGGGTGAACATTAGAGCCAAAACAATATTGAATTGACAGTGATGCCACACACAAATGATTAGATTAGTTTGTCGACTACAAAATCAATATTTGGCATGACATGTATGGTTGGCACCCTGATGCCTAATTATGTATCGTATGGGTTTATAACCAAGGATTCAGTGTCAGACAGTAGTCTTGTCTAGTATGATGTATAATGCATGCTGAGTGTATGCATGTAAGTACAAGCACTGGTTACATGTAGGTGCTCCTGTAGCTTTGGTGAATCCTGCTGGCATTTACTGAAGGACAATATTTATGATGTTTCTCAGTCTCCAGCACTGAATATAAAACCATTCCTCCTTCAACATACCAGTAATGTAATGATTTCAATGAGTCTTGGTATGATAGATTAATATTGGCCTTATGTCTTTAGAGCAGTGGTTCTTAACCTGGGGTGCGGGCACCCCCTGGGGGTGCGCCAGAGATTTCAGGGGGTGCGCAGAATTTAGTTTGTGTTAAGGTTGTGACCAAAATTCTGTAGTGAACATTACAATTAGGCCAAATTAAAACCAAATTTTAACATGTTTTGGTCCCCATGTAAAGTCATTAAGGTATTGATTAATGTCTTAAACAAGAGACATTTTAATTAATCACTTGAATCCTTTTTTAGTGCGTGTACACGTGTAGAAGTTTGGGTTGGGGGTGCATGGCTTGTCTTGGGCACAGGTAAGGGGGTGCGTTAAGAAAAAAGGTTAAGAACCACTGTATTAGAGCAGGGGTCCCCAACCTTTCTAGGTCTAAGGGCTACCAAGGGCTACCAGAGGGCTACCCGAGGGCTACTTTTGTTCAAAATCCTCTACTGATGTTTTGGCATCATTCTCAAATGACACTATTATTAAATGTTCATTTGGTTATAAAGAATAAAAAAAAGTTTTAAAGAATAAATAATCTCATATTTAAATTAGGAAAATCATTAACTGTGACTAAAATCTAGTAGTCGTGACTGTTTATTAACATCCTTGGTGGGCACCTCAGAAGCTCCTGGAGGGCTACCTGGCGCCCGCGGGCACCACGTTGGTGACACCTGTGTTAGAGCATACTAGCATTTACAAAATGAAGCAAACGCAGCACCTATTTTATGGCCATCAATAATGTACACTACGAGGGCAACTTTAACAGATAAAAATAATAATAATAATAATAATAATAAAATAAAATAAAAACAAACCACAGTAGTTTAGTGAAATCTCCAAACAAATAATTTTATTATCATATAAACAGCATTCAATAAGGTACCACAAAGTCTGCAAACCCACTGCATACCTTTTGAGTAACTTACATTGTTTACAACTTAATAAAAAAAAATAATGAAGAGGTTTTTGAACAATTTTCAGCACGCTCTGACATAAATTTTAATTTATTTTTTCATATTTTTTTCTCTCTTACACAATCACATTCATGAAAGCAATAACATTCGTGGAGATATAAACCAAATTAAAGAAACACATGAACCTATCAGCCAGGGGTAAATAAACACCAAATAAAGGAGAAATAGATATTTTCTTGATGAAAGAGGTAGCTGTACAGGGACATTTCACCTCTGACAATACTAATTCAAAGTGCAAACAACAAAATAAAAACATGGACAACAAAGAGAAAATAGAACTAATTTAGAATTTCTTTTAAAACTTCTAAACTTCATCAAATATGCCTTCCTTACGCACATTATATGTATTTATTTATATATATATAAAGTATATACAGAGATGTGGTCAAAAATAGTGTGTCTTATATTTCTTTTTCAGCGCCAATGGAGTAGTCCTGGTCTGGTGTTTTAAAAAACAGCTTTATGTGTACAGATCAAAGTCTCTGGTCAATTAGACCATAAAAAAGCTCTTTTAATTTCAACAAATTGAACTGAACTATAAGCAGAGCAGCCATAACTTTAAAAAAAGACACTTAAAATCCCTCCTCCCACCATGTCTCAACATTAGAGTAATTCTAAGAGGCCCATTCTGTACTTAACCACTAAGCCATCTAACGTTTACAGCAAAACAGTTGTGCTTTCAAAGACTCCAGCAGAAGTAGTACAAAAACATATTGCATATAAAGCCTACCACTGTGTTCCAAGCAAAACCCTAAAAACCAAGCTCAACATGTGTAACAACCATTTTCCTGTCTACATTCATACATGATATCTATCTATGACTTTAGTCGGGTGTGAAACGTGATGTCAGGTAGATGCAGACCCGTTTAAGGAGGAAGATATGAAGACGGCGCACCCTGCTGCCACGGATGACAGGATGATTATCAATCATGATGATGGGGTTTAATATTAAGCTGTGTTCTGTACATTTTGGACAGCTTTTGAGCGTAGTGAAGCATCAAAGGTTGTGTGAACCTTGCATGATGTGGTTTTGTGTCTTGTCCCTTTTTGGAACACTTTAAGTAGCCATGTCTTAGTTTCATTTTAGGCAAAGCAGTTATGTGTTAAAACGTGTCCAGTATGGACTGTACTGGAAAAGATTTCCATGTTTTGTTCACCAGCTAGTGGTGGTATGCAGTACACACAAAGAAAAGAAAATGACAATTTTCTGACTGATACTATTAGGCACTTACAGCATAGTGTGTGTTTTGAAAACCATACCCGAGGGGCATGGACTGGAAGAACTTTTGTTTTTTTTCCCCTATGACGCAACCCGGAAAGCAGAGAACAGAACAGTAAACAGACACACATTGAAGTCACACAGACAAGAGTTTCCGCGTTGAAGGACTCATAGGCCTCCCTCTGTCAGTCTGGGGGGGGTCATCCTATTGCATGATGTTGATGATGGGGCATTGGGGCACTGGGGCAGGGGTGTTCTGAGTGGGTCAGTGGGTAAGTGAGTGGATGTAACCCGGGGGTTAACAGATTTCCTGCGGGAGCTCTAGGAAATGAGAAGAAGGGTGGGTTGGGGTGACAGCGGAACACGGTGAGGTCTTTTTTTATCGGTCTTTGGACGTGAGCTTTTCGATCAGTTCCTGAAGTGGGGCCAGCTCCTTCCTGTCAATCAGGTTGAACTCCTGGAACAAAGAAAAGAACAAGGCACACACAGATTTCACCAAGTGATTTACTGTAACTGGAAACAATATTTACCCATAACATTATTTACGGAGAACACACTGGAGCTGGCCGCAAACTACTATGTCCAAGTGATGTGGTTGAAAAGCAAATACAACGACCATTGATCTGTTGATGCACTGCTCAAACATGAAAGTTCCATGAACTTGGCCAGTCTTTCTCAAAGTGTGGGGCAGCCAGTGGGCCTCAGATACCGTATATTGCAGGTGTGGCATTTGAAATCAGAAGGTTTTTTTTTTGTTTTTTTTTAAATTAGACGAAATTTATTGCATTTTTATTAAGGGGGGACACATGCAGGTGAAACGAGCGAAGCGAAGAGAGGCAAAATTCAGTGTTCCATTCTGAATGCTCAACTCAATCAGGTGGTCAAGGTGAATCTAATCGATTGAAACATTTATTTTGTTGACTTTTGTTCGCTCCTCATTTGCATGATATTGACCTTGGCTGAATATTTTTGCTTTGCTTCACTCCTGTTCGCTTACATTCGCTCATAAGAATAAATTCCTTTAGCCAAATTCATGTCCAGGTGTCCCCGGCATAATACTTTTCTGTCTTACCAGTAAGTCAGTGGGTTTCAGCACTCACCCACAAAGTTTTCACCAATTGTCCTAAACAGTAGGTAGGAAACAATCCCACATCGACACGATTGCTGGTGCAATATAGAGTAGGGACAATATAGAGCTGGTGCAATATAGAGAACTGGGTGGGTGACTAGTCAGCACCAACATTTAATCATTTGTTACTTTTGTCATTTCCAACGACCCCACAAAGTTTGATCCAAATCTGTTGATAACTTTTTGAGTTATCCTGCTGACAGACAGAAAAAAGCAAACAAACAGACAGACAGACAAACCAACGCAACCAAAAAAATAACATCCTGGGCGTAGCTAAAAACGCTTTTGAACTTAGCTTCGTCACCAACAACAAAATAAACCAAGAAAAAAAGCATAAACCACGCCCAGACCAAACCCATCCCTAAACTTAACCGGCATCCAGCATAAAATACGCCAAGTTGATCAAATGTACGTACACACGCATGTGCCCACACACTAATCACTAACACATATTAACACAACACAATAAACACTAATGTTCAAACCCTAAACGCCATCTTGCGATGCACATTGGGACGGTGGCGTCCACTCCTCACCTGCACGAAGAAGATGAAGTGCTTGAAGGAGGTGTTGAGGTGGGCCTCCTCCTGCAGCTGCATGACCGAGTCAAAGTGCTGGTGGTAGATGTGGGCGTAGACGCGGAACAGCCGCTTCAGGATGGTCTTGGCCACCGACATGAAGTTCTTGGGGAAGGGCACTCCTGTGGAGTAGACAGAGGAAGGGAGCAGCATGTATGAGTGAGGGGAAAGGATTGGCTTCCAGCAAGCAGCGAGGCAGTGGTTCCCAATGCATTTTTTTCTGCTACGACCTCCCCTTCTGGACCTGAGAATTTTTTTGCGATTGTTTTCCATATTCCAAACACTAACATTTGTATGTAATAGCCCCTTAATGCATGCCGTACCTCCAGTGGCACACTGTAATTGACATTGAAAAGTTAACAACCATAGTACTACAATACTATGTAATAACACCGGGACTTTAATAATGCACTACGACTTGGTCATTGCCATCCTGCTAACAGCAAATGTATAAAACCGTGTCTTAATGGGTTAATATTGCTAAATGTTAATTTGATATTCACAGGAAAAAAATAATGCATGACCCATTCTCCTCTGCCCTCCAGCAGTACCTCTGCGACCCCCTAGGGGACCCGATCACAGTTTGGAAACTACTGCAGCAAGAGATTTACAGTGCAGAGCAGGCACAACTGCAACATGTTGAAAAGCAATAAACGCAACTTTTACAACCGGCTGGGCAAAACAAAAAGTTTTACTATAGCTGAAATGAATCACAGATGGTCCATACAAATACAACCCAAACAACAACAACAGGGCCATGTGCAATTGGACTGTGTAATCATATTTCCCGACAACCAAGCCTTGCATTGAAATGTCACAAAGAAACGAACATCGAAGGGGGACATACAATACAAGGGGATGAAAGCAGGACCGGATTAACGCATAGGCTAGATATGGCTACAGCCTAGGGGCCCCCACCTACTAGGGGCCACAAGTGAAATATTGCAGAACTGTCACAGGATGCAATGTTGGAAAAGTCATCTTTCGTGTTGAGTACAGTTGGTAGATATGTTATCCTTAATTCCTAGAAATTTGCCTTCAGCGGGGGCCCACAGACACCTGTAGCCTAGGGGCCCCAGGGAATCTTAATCTGGCCCTGAAAGAAAGCCTGTGAGTGTTTTCATCTGGACACGCATGTGGCGTCAGACTAGTAGCCATGCCCATCTTGGAAGAAGCCAAATTCAGTATTATTGAATGATGAATAATCATACCGATCTTGGAGGGGAAGAGTGTCTCATCGTCAAGCTGGTCCTGCACCCAGGTCATCAGGTAGTCGATGTACTTGGGAGCGGAGCACTTTATGGGCTTCTTGATGTTGGTGCCATCAGCCCAGTGGTACTCGTACCTGCATGGGACAAAGGAGAACAGGGACATGTCTGAGGCAATCCGGTAGACATGGACCAGTGAGTCCATCAACTGCAGCCAGTAGTTACCGTTAACAAATAGGGCTGGGAAATTAATGCATTAATTTAGATTAATTTATCACACAATGCGATTAATTAACACGATTTTAAAAATGAATCGCAGTATAATATAGCTACATAGTTCTGGATTAGACCAGTGGAGGGCAGTATTACGCCTGATGGTGAACAGCCTGCTGAAATTGAGAAGAGTTCTCCCTTCTTTTAAAAATGTATAATATTTTTAGATTAAGCTTATTTATTGTAATTATTCAAAATCCATGTGAAAAAACAAATTTTTCACTGTTCTCAAGTCAGATATTTAAATGCGATTAAAATGCGATTAATTCGATTTTATTAATTCTAAAGCCCGTAGATTAATTCAATTAAAAAAAAATATCGAGTCCCAGCCCTATTAACAAATGCTATTCATAGTCCAGCCTGGTTCAGACAAAATGAAAATGCATACAATGTTGAGGTACTGTCACTAAAGGCCCACATCTACCAAACATGTTTTTAGCACCATCAATGTGAATACAAATCCTATGGGTTCCGAAGTTCAGAGCGCTATGTACCTTCAGCGCGAAGAAGAGGCTGATGGCTTTTTGTTGTTGTTGTTGTTGTTGTTGAAATCTTGTAAGGGCAGTGCTGTTCTAAAAACTGATAAGTTAACTCACCCTTCCAGCCAACTAAGGTGTGTTTTGGCAATTGTGTACACTGCAAGGCCATTGCCAAAAAGTTGGTAATAAAGGTATCTATGCATCAGAAGTTTATGAAGCCATTTGTCTTTTCATGCATGAAGAAAAACTTACGTGTATGGGTAGTAGTAGCAGACATATTGTATATATCAAAATAAATTATGTTATTGTTATTGGATTATCAAAGAAGCCTATTTAGAGCTTATACAAGTTCATTTACAACCAATTCATGGGCATTAGCTGTGGTTGTACCACCTGACTTCTGCTATGAAAAAAAAAAAACTGTTATTGCCCTGTATGCATTCATGCGTGCATGTGTGGGGAGGAGTAATGACTTACTTGGGCCCTGCTGACATGAGGGGACAGCTCTCCTCAGTACAGAAGTCAGTGATAGTCCCATAGAGCATGTTGATCTGGTTGAAGAAGTCTACAGCTACACACACACACACACACACACAAAGACACAGACACACACACACACAGACACAGAGACAGCGTTAACTTGACAAAGCTTACACTGAAGTTTCACTTCTTGATAAAGGAGGAAAAAAAACTATGCAGAACTGCATTTTCCAACCAAGATCTAGCGGCCCCTTACCAGTCATTGCATGCGAGAAGAACTGGACAGTTGAATGGTAGGTTTCAGGCTGAGGGCTTAGTGGGCAGATTTAAATTGACAAAATCACAATACGCCAGTAAGATGCACACAAGATGTGTAATTCCATGAAACATTGAATTCGATTCAAAGTCGTTTTAAATGGTGCCACAGATAACATGCTAGATCCATGCGTGTCATAGTCCATAGCACTACGCTGTACTTGAACGTGTTCCTTCATAACTGGAATATCTCCCCTTCTGTTACACAAGGAGGCAAGCAGCTCCTGAGGGTGTGAATAGTCTTGGGTGAGAGAGGAGCATCACAGGGAGGGTGTGCTGTGCTGTGCAGTGAGACCTAGTCTAGTCTGGTGCTTGTCATTTGTAGCGGACTGAAATACATTCCCATCGCCTGTTCGCTCACAGTCTGCAGGGGGAAGCATTTCCTCTGGAATGTCAAAGCACGCGTGCGTATGCGTGTGCGTGTGTGTGTGTGTGGTGTTGCGAAATACATATGTGCCATTAGTTTGCGTAATGGGAAATGATTTTGCCAATCAGACATGACACTATTTAGAATGCAATAAAAGCAAAAGAGAAATGTCATGGAGTGGAACTAGATGTATTGATATCTGGCTTGAACACTGTACATCAGCTGACCCCAACCTTTCAGAGGGACCTACACTGTCCATCACTCCTTTCAGTTTGGTTAACAACATATACAGTACATGATAGTAGGTGTCTGTGTCTGCATGTGTGCGTGGGAAACAGAAAGAATGTGAAAGGGGTGCGTGGGTGCGTGCGTGCGTACGTGCGTGCGTGCAGGGTGGGGCAGGAGGGTTGTTAGACCTATGCAATGCAGTCACCGCCTTTACCACCAGGAGGTCCATGTTACAGTTTTGGTGCAGTCAGAAGCATACAGCATACAGCATACAGCATACAGTAGGGCAGTGGTTCCCAAACTGGGGGTCGGGAGCCCTACGGGGGTCACGGGGGTACTGCAGGGGGGTTGCGGCAATTGGGGATTGCCTGGCAATTTTTTTGTCCATCAATATTGCTTGATTTTCCATTAATAATTTGTCAGCTAATATCGCTAAAAATCTATTGCTAGCCTAAGACTATGGTGGGTGGGGGGGGGGGGGGGGCTGCGTGTCGCAAAAATGTTGCGAAGTTCAAAAGGAGTCCCCGCTGACAAAGTTTGGGAAGCACTGCAGTAGGGAGAGATGAGCGAGGAGTGATGGGGGGGGGTGATGTGTGTTCAGGCTTGACTGAGCTTGAGTTAATGAGAGAGGGCAAAAGAGCTGCTGTCAGCACCCCACCACACTGACGAGTGGAGCCCAGCACCTCAGCACCAACTGCAGGATTAAAAAGGCAAGAGAAGCCCTGAACCACATTCAGGCGAAAAAAAGCATATGAAAAATGGTGGTGAAAGGAAAAAGGGAAAATAAGATTTGATTGTAAGTGGAAACTCTAAAACTGCATAAAACCTAAAACTGTTATTTTCAAAATAATGCAAAGAAGGCCACGATTCTGCCGTGCCGTTTCAGTGGACCAACTATGTTATTCTGCTACATGAAGAACTGTGCATTCTGCCTTTCCTAAATATTACTGCTAAGGAAACAAAGAAAGTTGGCGTCTGCGCCTTAACTTAGGATCGCTTGTTGCTTGGTGCGACTGCTCACCAAAAATAGTGATACTAGGACAGTCAAAAAGATGAGGCGCACACAAGGCTTGCAGGTTCAAGAAGTGTATTGTGGCCGACAAATTAACAAAAGAAGTCAACAGAATTTTTTTTCCGTTGACTTCTTTTGTTAATTTGTCGGCCACAATACACTTCTTGAACCTGCAAGCCTTGTGTGCGCCTCATCTTTTTGACTGTCCTAAATATTATTGCTGCCACTACTATGCTACTACGGCGATTACTGCTACATCGGAACTCCAACAATTGCCAATGCTACCACTGGTAGTACTTGTTTTGACATATATTTTTATATAATTTGTTCAATGGTTACAATGGGCAATGGTTTCAATACTACTGCAACAATCAAATGCTATGGCTAGCTAAGAGTAACTTCAGCGACTGCTAGAGCTCGTCTTCCTGTAATTAGTAACAACAACTGTACAAAACCCCTCCGCCAAAACCAATTACAACTTTTTTATCAGCACGCCTGGTCCCCTTTTTTGTTGCCTCTCCTCCTGAGAGCAGATGAGATGAGACTGGTGTGTGCGTTTCGTCTTTAATGACTCTTAGCAATTAGATGCAACCCAACACCTCAGCACAAACGCCCCGCCCGGCCGCCCTCCGCCCTCCGCCCTCCCTCTGCATGCCTGCTTCAGCATGCCTGCCCTGACGGCAGCCGAGGCCAGCCAGCACTGGGGTTGGGCCGCTTGCCCTTGCCTGTGGAAAAACCACACAACACACACTACACACACACACTACACATACACACTACACAACCCACACACTAGTACACACACACACACACACACACACTACCATATCTCTTCTCTTAGGCAGTATAAATAGCAGTGGCTGGATGACCGGGCCGATGCCTCAGGAAGGAGAGATACACACAAGCGCTGTGGCTGCAGAGGCCTGACCACTGGTGATAATGCGGCAGCAGCATGGCGCTCTGTAGTCAAACAAAGAGCGAAGACCTGCAGCCAGTGAAAGTTTGATCTCAATTTCTTAGGGTGTGACTGTGAGGTGTAGCATCCATGTGTGTGTATATATGTGTATTCATATGGGTATTAGCATTTGTGTCTATATGAGAGAGTGTGAGAGAATATGGGGTGGGGTGGGGGTGGGGGAGTAGTTGTGGTGACAGCTGCCTACATCTCTAGTGGCGATCTATTCCAAGTGCACACACTGCCGATCCCACCCCTCAAATTAGTCTCTGGGAAATGCTATCCAAAGGGGAGTGGGCCAATTTGTCGATGAACCGGAAAGAGTACTGAGTGGCGCATTCTGAATGGCTCAGGGCTCAGGGGATCTAGCATTTAGCCACTCACTGACCAAATGAAACAGACAAGACATTTCATATGTCTAGAGAGAGAGAGAGAGAGAGAGAGAGAGAGAGAGAGAGAGAGAGAGACAGAGACAGAGACAAAAAGAGGGGGTAGAGAAACACAAAAAAGAAAGAGAGAAGTTCAAAACACGTACAGAGAGAGAGAGAGAGAGAGAGAGAGAGAGAGAGAGATAAACACTTAAAAAGAAAGAGAGAAGTACAAAATACATACATACAGAGAGAGAGAGAGAGCGAGAGAGAGAGAGAGAGAGAGAGAGAAAGATACAGAGAGAAACACTAAAAAGAAAGAGAGAAGTACAAAATGCATAGAGAGAGAGAGAGAGAGAGAGAGAGACAGAGACAGAGACAAAAAGAGGGGGTAGAGAAACACAAAAAAGAAAGAGAGAAGTTCAAAACACGTACAGAGAGAGAGAGAGAGAGAAAGAGAGAGAGAGAGAGAGAGAGAGATAAACACTTAAAAAGAAAGAGAGAAGTACAAAATACATACATACAGAGAGAGAGCGAGAGAGAGAGAGAGAGAGAGAAAGATACAGAGAGAAACACTAAAAAGAAAGAGAGAAGTACAAAATGCATAGAGAGAGAGAGAGAGAGAGAGAGAGAGAGAGAGAGAGAGAGAGAGAGAGAGAGAGAGAGAGAGAGAGAGAGAGAGAGAGAGAGATGAATAGAAAGAAAACTAGAAAGAGGAGAACGAGATAAGAGAGGTCATGGACAGCCCACATGATGTAAGGCTGCAGGGACAAAGGCACAAAGCCCTTCAGGAAAGACAAAGGAGGTGTGTGTGCGGGTGTGTGTGTGTGTGTGTGTGTGTGTGTGTGTGTGTGTGTGTGCGCGCACGCGCATGTATGCAGTTGGATCTTTATATGTGAATGTGTGTAGTTGGATGTGTGTGTGTGGGTAGTTGCACAATATGTGTGTGTGTGTGTGTGTGTGTGTGTGTGTGTGTGTGTGTGTGTGTGTGTGTGTGTGTGTGTGTGTGTAGCTGAACTATGTGTGCGTGTGTGCGTGCCCATGTGTGTGTAGTTGGATGTGTGTGCATGCGTGTTGTTACACTATGCATCTGTGTGTGTGTGTGTAGTAGTTACACTACGTGTGTGTCTTTATGTAGTAACACTGTGTGGGTGTGCATTTGTGTAGTTGTTTTTGTATTTGTGTATTGTGTGTGTGTGCACCCATGTGTGTGTAGTTGCACTGTGTGCATGTGTGTATGCGTGTTGTTACACTACATAGCTGTGTGTGTGTGTGTGTGTGTGTGTGTATGTGTGTGTGTGTGTGTGTGTGTGTGTGTGTGTGTGTGTGTGTGTGTGTGTGTGTGTGTGTGTGTGTAGTAGTTACACTACGCGTGCGTCTTTATGTAGTAACACTGTGTGGGTGTCTTTGTGTAGTTACACCGTGTTTGTATTTGTGTATTGTGTGTATTTGTGTAGTTACACAGTGTGTGGGTGTGTCTGTGTAGTTCCACCATGTGTGTGTAGGCCTATATGCTTGGTGCTGGCCCTGGCCGCAGGCTACTCACTGTTGACAGCCACCCACTCGTTGAGGTCCTCCCCTTCGGGCAGCATGACGGCCATGCGCAGGTTGCCGCTGCCCAGCGTGGCCTCCGCGTGCTTCAGCAGCTCGTACTGGTGCGAGCCCTCCGGAATGTTCTTCTTCGGCTTGAAGGTCTTGGAGGACCGGCTTCCGCTGCGGGAGGACGACAGTAAGCAGCACAGATGAGGATCATCACTAATATGGGTGTAAATAATAACAGATATGTATCGATCCTACGGCCAACGATCAAATCGAATTGTATCTAATCGTGGGGAATCCCTGGCCCCTACCCAATGACCTAGATCCATACCATAATAGAAGTAGAAAAGTGCTTGGGAAAAAAATCTAATCGAATTGAATCGTATCGTGGGGCATTCTTAAGTATCGAAAATAATCAAATCACTGACTTCAGAAATCGATATCGAATCGTATCATCATGGAGGCTGTGATTTACATCCCTAATGATGACAGTGAAACAAAGCAGAGTCCCTGTGCACTGTACCACCGGTGTCCAGGTGCAGAAGTGAACCTGATGAAGCGACAGCAAAACGTGTTGCACATAGTGGTGTCAACAACAATCAATTCAGTAATGCATCGCAATGCGGGGCAGGACAATTCAATACTCGATGTGTTTCAATTACTTCTGTGGGCATTTCCGGAGCAAATGAACTGAAAATTAAATGACAGCACTTCAAAACTGCAGGACTGATACACACAACAGCTGTTCCGTATCTGACTGCTGGCATTATCTCAGGACTGCTGAAATATTTGCCTTGATTTCAGTAGAAATGTATAAGGGCTGTGCCAATGCACACCACTAGTTGTGTTCAGCTAATAAACTTTCAACAAGGAAGACCAGAGATTTACCCCCCTTTTTCCTTAGAATATTACAGTTATTTGAGAAAGTAGCAGGTGACCGCACGCACGCACGCACGCACACGATGGCATAATGGTACCATACTTAATTTACAGATTGGAAAATGTAAGTTAGAGGTGCAGAACGCATCAGGCCTAAAAAAAAATATGTTTTGGTTCCGGTTGCCGACCGACCCTATCATTTTTTGTGCGACCCAAAATATTTTTTTTGAGTTTTTGGAATCCTCAAAAAAATATCGATGTTTTTTGGAGGGTTGTTTATATAGACAAGACACAACACGTTTCTTCATTCCCATAACTCGCCATCTCTCACTTTCTACCTGCCTGTAAGTTACTGAATTTGCATTGCATGACTATCCACATATAGGAGCAACATAAGCGCGCGCCACAAGTGCCGCCCGGCTTGATATTATAAAACCCCAAATGTCACTGCAGAGTTGCGCACCTATCGGTCACGTTGTTGGCTAATTATTATGCTACAACATGCTAATTGGTAGTCGTTGTAGCTCGTAAGTTTTTAAATAACTTGACTCACAGCGTTCTTGCAGACTAATAGGCTACGATGTAGTTTGGGAAACTGGCGAAAATGCCTATCAAATGATAAGTCAATCGCCTTACCTCAACACCCGACACGGACACAGCCTGACCACCCGCCTCGAAATGCAACACACAGAAAACATTATGAGTATCCACGATTTTTGAATGTATTGATATTGGCTCGTCGTATTAGAAAAGGGCTTCCATTCAGTCACTGCATGTTGGACGAGATGCATAACTCCTTACAGCAATTCTAAAGTAGCACTGTATCAATAGCTTGTAATTGTAAAATAAGTTAATACGAGAGAAGGGAAATGTTTTGCCCAAGTTTCCCTTCATTCTTTCATTTACCACAAGGCCTTGTTAACCAAGAAGTCCGTTGGCCCGAGCCCGTTATTTTCTTGCTCTCTCTCTGCTTGTCCCTCCACCATCGCGCAGCAGCAGGGCATCTGTCACTGTCTCACTCTCCGCGCCTCCTCCAAATAATTAAATAGAAATTAACGATGATGTCGCCACAAATACGACTGTTCGATGAAGACATAGGACTACTAGGCCTACAGTTGCCTACAATAATGATTTAATGGCAATGACGATGTTGTCCCTCGATCACCCTTCATCAACATTCATATCGCCTCAGGCGTCTACATCCTCGCGTAAAACAAAAAAGTGTGTAGGCCTACATAGAATGTTTCCAAGCCAGAACCTTCATCCCAAGGAAAATATGGTCTACAACCGATGATGGGACGGAATTTAAAAAAAAAAAAAAAGAAAACGGGACAGGAGCCTACAGGAGCTAAAATAGCAGTGTCAGGCAACTGGCAGCTGGAAAGGTATTGCCAGAAACGGTAGGCTTGTATGATCATATCCTCATTTCGGTGACGGTCAGTATCTTGGCTCATTAATACTTATTATATTTCATTGTAGCTTTAGCAGGCCACACTCCACTATCGTCCTTGGCATTGTTCAACAAAGTTTATGACGAAATCTGGCGCATATGGGGGGTTGGGTGGGTCGGACATAAAAAAAAAAAAAAAATTAAAAAAAAAAAATTTGAAAAAAAAATATAAAAAAATCCGACCGACCCATGACCAAACCTGACAACCAACCGGAACCAAACTCTTATTTTTCTTTGGCCTCAGATGGCATATTCACATGATGGAGGCAGAGACAGCTAGAGGGAGGGAAGGGTGAACAACCACACATTGACACATACACTGACTACATAGCAGTCAGGGCTGTACCGATACACTCAACTCACGATTCGAGTCGTATCCCAATGTTTGACATGACTGTTCCATACACCCCACGATTTTGTCAAAGAAAAAGTTTAGAATATAATAATGATACTGATCGTCGTTCTAAGCTTGGAAGTACGACCACATCATAGCATGTGGTTGTTTTTTGGACAGAAGAGCAGTAACAGAGAAAGGGCATATCACGATACTGCGTTCTTGTATCAAGTTTCGTTATTCAATACAATATCGTTACAGCCCGACTACATACACTTCACAACAGCAACAAAATCATCCTAGTTGTTTAACAGATCGGATAATGCAAGTTACAGAGGTCTGAAATGCATCAGACGTCACACAGACGGAACAGGGGAACACCCACACATTAGCTTGCACACACATACACACACACACCCACACAGTACACACACCAACACCCAAACAAAACACACAGAGATGTACTAGGGGGTGTGGCGGAGATCAAAAGAGACATTTTCCGTCTGTGAAAAACACATTTATGAAAGCGTTTCTTGTAAAGACCAGTCTGCAAAATGTGCTACTGTGGTCCTGAACTGAAAACACAGAGGCTTGGCAACAGTGAGGCCGGTCAGCCAGGGTGTCTGGACCGGGGGAAAGGGGGAGACAGTAGGCTACGCAGCTAGGCAGCCATACCTGGTAATGCAATCAAATAATTCAATCAAATATCACTCAAGGGCTGGCTAACCAGATTACCAGCTGGTGTGACACTGATTTCCGTCACCCAGAGGAAGGACACAAGGCGCTGGCCTGTGACAACTGATGTGACTGCTCTTTGTGCGTCCATTTAATCTGGACTAAATGTGGAATTCTCTTCCTCTCGGTCTTTCTCACAGACACGCATGCAACACTAAAAGGGCTTTCTGTGTTGTTGAAACACTCCCTCACTCATTCACTCTCAACCTGAACTTAAATGTCTTGTCAAGGGACACACACAGTGGACTTGTATGCCTGAAACACATGCTCTTTTATTCAAAATCACTACTCGCACACATGCGGTCACGAGCACGCACGCACGCATGCACACTCACGCACACGCACACAGAAACACACACCTTGCATGTCCATTTCAGAGACACACATACACAACATGGTCAACAGCATCTTCCACGCCCTGTGCAAGAGTACACATGCCCTCCACCCTGCTACTGGCAACAGTCATAGCCTGCCACAGGAAGTGTTCATTACTGATAAAGCCCAATTAATCTGCTGCTCAAATACGGCCAGGTGTCCACTGTCCAGCCATGGTTCCGCTGTTGGGTTTTTATACTGCCATATCACAAAGAGACTGATCTATGAATGGGCAGTATTTTACATGGCTTGCAACGCTCAAATGGCCACTGCCAATCAACAGACAGCATAAAACTCAACCACCTCAAACACATTCTGCATTAGTTCTTGAGGTTTTCATGATGCACTGTTAGATTTTTGTACTGCCATATCACAAAGACAATGACCTATGATCTATGAATATTGCAATGCCAATATTGCATGACAGTGACTCTTGAGGCAGAAATATAAAAAAATATATCAATATGAATATGGATAAAGTTAACGATTATGCAGATGTGATCTGCAAAGAGCAGTTAAGCCGCTGATGGGATGGCCAAGGTGGTTAAGGCTGCCTGCTTCAAGTGAAGCATGTGGTGTGGTGGTGTGGTTGACTCAGAGGGGTGGGCTCAGAGGGATGACTGAACCCATGAAAAGATGCTATTATTGGGCTACCCTTCCCCACAAAACTAGCCAGGCTAGCGCTGACTAGTGCTTCCACTAAACTTTCATTAACCTCTACTAACAGCCTCAGCAAGCATGAGCAGAAGTTTCAGATTGTTTTGAGTGTGTATGACACAGCCAAGACAGAACCAAGACTGAGGGGAACAAATGATATTCGCTTCCACTATGCAGTTTTTTGGGCAACATCTTAGTAGACCACCACACATTGTTTGAAGCACAAAAAAAAAGTATTCGCTAAATGTCGAGCAAAGGAATGCCAATGTGGCAACTGTCGAGCAAACCAATGTCAATTCAGAAATTTTAGATCCTGTGCACCACGCAAGTTGATATAGAAAATGTGAACTTTGCATCAGGCCTTCGAAAAACCTCCTACATGACTGCGCCTCTGACTGAACTGGAAAGTTTTCACGTCTATCCCCCCCTTACAAACCGCCTCGGCCCGGCCTGACTCATGATGAGTGATGTGCTTCATGACAGCTGAAGAGGGTGGGAGCTAAGGGAGTGAAGGGAGGTCCAGGAGGAGGACATGACTAGACTTTGACTGTTTCTCAATGTCAAGTGTTCTAGCCTTGCTACGACGTGAAACGGCAAGTGATTGGATACTCTTTGGTGATCTCCACGCAGTAGCCAATCACTAGGAATTTCATGTCCTAGCAAGGCTACAACACATTGAGAAACTATGGGCCCTTCTCAAAACTTGGGAGTCAGGACAGTGCACTTCCAAGTATATCAGCCTAATTAGATACGCCAAGTGATTGGATACTCTTTGGTGAACTCTACGGAATATCCAATCACTGGGTGTGACTAATAAAGAGTATCCAATCACTGGGTGTGACTAATTAGGCTGATAAACTTGGAAGTGCACTGTCCTAGGTTTTGAGAAGGGCCCAGTGTGTGACCGTAGCAGCTGCATTAGAGAGGGCTGAAGATGTGGCCTGCGGCGGCGTTTACCTGCGCTGTCTTACTCCACCCTGCCCTGGCCTCCACCACCTTCAACAAGTCCTAACTAGACCCAAGACTCAGGTTTCAGAGGCACTCGCCTGGAAAGACAAAGCACTGAAGACTGTGTGTGTGTGTGTGTGTGTGTGTGTGTGTGTGTGTGTGTGTGTGTGTGTGTGTGTGTGTGTGTGTGTGTGTGTGTATGCTAGGTAGCTTTCCGGGCGATTTATTTCCAGAGGGTGGAGCACTATGGAGAGCTGCTTGTACATCATTAGGGAATGCCACTGGTGAAGCGCTTCAGAGAGGAAAACGGGCCCCTTGAAGACATGTTGTGCTAGTGATCATATGGGGAAAGCCGCATGACATACAAGCGGACACTGTATGTACATGGACTGTGTGTCCAAAGTTTCAATGTGGAAGCTTGTTGTGACATAGCGTGACTCCTTTGCGCAACGCCGTGTGTGTGCGTGTTGACAGTGTGATGGTGTGTGTGTGTGTGCGTATGTGTGTGTCTGTGTGCGTGACTGTGCATGCGACTGCGTGGCAGTGCAGCAGGTCTGAGCAAAGGGAGAGGGGCCCCGACAAACAACGCATCAGTGTCCACACGGCACATGTGCAATCAGCCGTGACGTGGATGACAAGGGAGCCTGTGCACGTATATACACGCACGCTCACACCCACGCAAGCACACACACACAGACGGTACACACACAAGTACACATAAACAGACATGCACACAGACATGTGTTCAAACCCAGAAAGGATAACTTAGGGTCATCATGTAGCCTTAACAATCGGTAGTAGACCAGGGTTGCAATTCTCCAAAACATTAGTAGCTCTGTTGGTTGCTTGCCAATAATTGCATTGCAACCAAGTTGCTAACTGGCTGGCTACAACATGTTTAAGAAACACAACCCAGATCAATGGATGTCGGATTCACTGCTGGTTTTCTGCACCGTTTGTAAGAAAAGCAGGACGCTTAATTGGGGGGTGTCCAATTATTGGCTCTCCATTCACCTACAGTTCATTCAGGGCATTTAATCACTGAAGGCCTCACCATGTGCACCACAAGGGCCAAGTGACATCTTTGGCCCATACCAAGACACTGAAGTGTCCTCCTGAAAGCAGAAGAAACTAAAAGAAGAAGGAAGAAAATGGGACGAAGCTGTATGTAAAAGGGTGACAACTATTAGGCAATGACGAGGGGGGAATTTTCACATTGAGAGAGAGAAGTGCAACTGCCATGTTTGCTGCAGTGGATGGTTGACACATGACCAATCATTCCCATCTCGCACCGTTTCCTACATAGAAATTAAGCCTGATCCCTTTCCCCCTACTTTCGAAGGGCTAAAGAGTCCATGGTCCTCATCATAAATGATTATTATCACCATGTTATTATTTACCATTCTTTTGATTATGGAACAATTGTGAGCATTGCCAGTCATGTTAGGATGGACTGTACATGTACTGTAAAGGCATTGTATGATCATTAGGGCTGTAACGATATTGGACCGAACCGAGAAATCGTGATACTCAGAGTCATGATACTGTATCGTGATGCAAGGAGGCAGTATCGTAATACGCCCTTTCAAAGTTTTGTTATCCCTCAGTCCAGAAAACAACCGTACAATGCATTGCAATAGAGCTTCCAAGCTTCAAATGAGATACATTTCAGAAATCGTGGGGTGTATCGAACCGTAGGTCAAAAATCTTGATGCAAATCGATTCATGAGTTGAGTGTATCGTTACAGCCCTAATGATCCATCTCCCATCATATGATTTTCAACTCACTACTCTGACTACTACCCAGTTCTGTGGGCCACTTCATTATGCTGTCAGCACGGCCCCATGTGGGGGCTATGTGAGGACATCGCGGACACTATGGCCATTTCACGACCGTCAGCTGCTCAGAGTCAGAGACAGGCAACTCCAGAGCTCATCATCATTTCTAACATGACTTTTTTTACACTTTAGTGCTTTTTCACATTGTACTGTATGTAAGCTAGGCTACTTTTTCTATCAGTCTTTCAAAATTCAAACTTTGAAGTCCAGGAGAAGAAACTGACATAATCACAGTGAGCATCTCATTACAACTCAGTGTTGAACAAGGACTTATTTTAGCCCCATACCCGCTCCAGGCGATTAAACCACCCTTTTTAAAACACAACAAGACCAAGTGCAAGTGCAACCTTAGTAATACTAGGCCTCAGTGTAGAATACTTCAAAATCCCATGTTGTAAACATCATGACAGGACACCACGGCACTACAAAAAATATCTACGTATTATTCCTACCGGACATCATCTTGAGGGCCTTAACCATAACTTCCGGAGCTTCACTTAGGGCTGTACGATTAATCGAAATTAAACAAAATGCCATGGCAATATAGTGCACACAGATGGCAATACAGTGGCCTGCCTTAGGGCATTCTTGAAGCCAGAACATGTTGAGAGGCTGGTGTTTCTGGCCAAAAATCTGAAGTCCCACCCAAGTGTCATGCTATTGCCTTTTACATAATTATTACAATTCAGTTTTAGTTTGTTCATCCCTTCAGAGAAGGGATACCTTGGCAGAAAATTCCGTCGTTTAATAATTGTGATTAACAATCGTGATTTCAAGTTTGATCCAAATAATAGTGATAAGCATTTTTTCCATAATCGTGCACATCTACCTTCATTAATTGCCTTCCACCTCCATATGTCATTCTCTCATGCCCCATGTGACCGTGCCATCAATGGCAACCCTGGAGCTTCTCCTCTTGGGAGGGAGGACTCTTCAGCATCTACAAGCTGAGACAGAACCTAGAGAATCTTTGGTACAAGTCAGGTGGATCAACACCAGCCTTGCACATAGGGATCAAGACTCAAGACAAGTCATAACAAAAGCATTCACCATGCATAAGAAAATATAGAACGGGTGTCACCCCCCAGACACACGCACGCACACGCACGCGCGCACACACACGCGCACACACACGCACACACTAAATGTAATAGGCTTGATCACGAGTGGCTGGCACGGTCCTCCTTATGGGCAAAAAAGTCCCAGTGTGTTCCCAAAACAGATTCAACTCAAAAGACCTTTGTACAGAGGAAATGGAAAAGATGAGTTTAACTTGGGACACCACAACCTCTGTGTATATCATATCACATACAACTTGACTTGACTTGATACAAGTCTGTTCACAGCTGGGAGATTAACTCCAGAAGCACAAGGTGAGCTTCCTCCGAGAATTAATGTCATGGCTTGAGGGAGTGCTTTTTGGGCACGACTAAAAAGCAAACTGTGCATTAGGTTGAGATGATCTGTGGGCACCGAGTCAGAGACCCAGTCTGCACACGTTTCCCTTTTCACTGAAATGGAGAAGCGAGAAGGAATGAGCAGTACGCAGCGACGTGTTATTACCTGCTATATCTCTGACAATAACCCAACAGCTCAATCTAGCATGCATACACGCTAGTACTCTTCATGTTCCCTCCTTCACAACACAAGTAACTCTGTTCTTGACCAATTTTAGGAGTTGTAGGCTAATTACATGCATAACAAAGTAACTAATCATATAATACAAGTTCCATGTAATGGAGAGGGCACATTATTCCGTGGTTGCTTTAGCCTACATATTATATCTGTGTACTGTAGCACTAAATGAGAGTGTACATTACAGTGGTGTAATTCACCTGACATACTACATGTCATTTGTAAGTCATCACACCCTTTTAGAGATCTTTTAGAGATCAGTGGCATACAGTCCGAAGGCATATTTTAACAAGTAAAAAAATACTATTAAGATGAAGCGGGGGGGGGGGGGGGGCAAATTGTTTTTTCATGTAAATAACAGAAATGCATTAATGCAGGCAAGGCTAGCCATGTTTTGAACTACATAGAGTATGTTGAAAAACCGGGCGTGTGCGAGTTCACAGATAACAGCTGAAAGGAGCTTATCTGCTTGATGATAAGTCACAACCACGGAGCTATGATCCCAAGGGTCTTTAAATAAGGCCACTGCTGAACAGCAACGTCTATCATTCACCGCTGATGTAAACAGGGCACTGTTTTCGTTCTAAATGGGTGGAAATGTAGAAAATAGTAAAGGCTACACTGTCAACACCACAGCGAGTAGACCAGTGGACAACTCTCTTTGCCACAATATGGGAATCTACCACGATGGAATTATCAAATGGATTCAGGACACTCGTTCAAAATGTCAGTCTGATACGGGACGATATGTTGTTCTTTTTCTATATTTACCGTAACAACTCACTGAGCTTTGTGGCCAACCAAAATAGGCTGACTGTCAAGAGAAACTCAATTAGTTCCCTTTAAATGCGTAGCGCAGCCAAATCAATCAAATGGATGTGGCCACGCTACAGGGTGCGTAAGAAAATCATAACAAGCGTCTTGGGTGACTGGTTGGTGTATTCTCATCATAGATAAAAATACATTATTTGCCTGATGTCTCGTCGGCGGTGATAAGCAGCTTCAATGTGTAGCTAGGTTATCGTTGCTAGTTGCTTTACTGGTCAACTAGGGGCTAACCTTTCTACACCAGTCGCTAAGCTAACTGGATCAGACACAAAGAGCTTATTTCAGCATGGATATCAGAAAAATAGGAGATTTACTCACAATAAAAAGCTCATGTTTCCGTTGGGCTGTTTACTCTTCTATACTAGACGTCTGGTTATTTCCACGAACACAGCAGCCAAAACACAGGGATTTCCCCGTCTAATGTTAGTCCTCACACCAAATTACAGACAGCACTCCTCTTCTCCACTTCTGTGCTCCCTTCGTTTGCTGGTCAGACAAACTTCTCATCTCCTTCCCTTCCGAAATCTCGGTGCTCTGGAGTTATCGCGAGACTATTCTGACAAGACAACATTTGCTTTTTATTTTATTTTTTACTTTGGTGCTAGCTGTTTGATGGTGGTGGTTTAATTGTCTTTTTGTTTGCTGTATTTTTACATTAAAGATAATCTAAATAATGTGCAATATTGTGATTTTGAACATCCTCACTTCACTGTCACCACCATATGCCAGTGTACAAAAAAGAAGGAAAAAATCCTATCCGAGTATCTGAGTTTGTTTGCGGACGTGTAGTTCTAGCTCTAAGCTAAACTGATATACACAAACATTGAGATGCACAAACGTTCTGCTGGGATAGTGTAACTCTAGTCATCCCATCTCTAGGTGGCGATATTTCAGTAAGGTTGCTCAAACGTTTTCCAACGACACTCTTGGAGCTTGAGTTGTTTGTCGAATGACCTTTCACCTCCAAAAACATGTCGGCCCGGTTGACAGCGGTGTGAATGTGGTTGTCATCCGAGATTCAGGTCAAAGAAAAGAATTGTAATTATCAAGAGGTTCACTGGACATCAACGTTTGACTGCATACACTCAAGCTTGCGATATGAAATAGTACCGAGGAAGGTGGAGACTTTCAGCCAGCAAATATGTCCGGATACTGCAGGACTGTGTTGTCAACTCTGTGTCGTTCTCTTGGAAGGCAACCATCCAAAACATTTCATGGCATTAAGGTAGATCTATCGCAAACTCGATCCCTCGGACTCTCCGTTGACAGATGCGAACTGTCACGTTATCATCACTGGTCCAATGATCACAGACGGACAGCTTTTCTGAATGTCAACTCAACATGGAGGTCATGCCATAGTTCCAGTCAGCGTGATCAGTCCTCCGAGGTAAGCTACCTACTGGATGCCAAATGTTGCAAGTCAAGTCAGCTTTTATTGTCACTTTTTCATATGCACAAGTCATACAAGGAAAATGAAAGGACGTTTCTCTCTGAGTCTGCCAGGACATAGACAAACACAGGACTGATATTAAAGTGCAAGACAGGACAAGTAACAGTGATGAACTACAGTAGCAGGCAGCAAGATTATTCATAATAATTATCTGCCTACGCAACTGAATCCTCTTTTCTGATTGGCTGCTGGGGTTGCAACTAATTCCCTATAACAAAAGACCATTTAACATGTAGAAAAAAAGATAAAAAGAATGGAAAGACATTATAAGAATGATAATATTAATAGTAATAGTAACAATAATAGTTATACACAATAACTCAAAAAACTGGTGAGATTGGCAGCAACAATAAGCAGCGCTGGTTCCATAGGTACTTGTGTGTGTGTGTGTGTGTGTGTGTGTGTGTGTGTGTGTGTGTGTGTGTGTGTGTGTGTGTGTGTGTGTGTGTGTGTGTGTGTGTGCGCGTGCGTGTGCGTGTTCTTGTGGGGTAGTCAAGGAGGTCTACTGTATCATTGGGGGTAGTGCAGGTGCAGTCACACAGTGCAGTTCCATAGGTCTTAGACATCATATGATAGTGCTTGTGAGTGTGTGTGAGCGCGTGCGTGCGTTTGTGTGTTTCTTGGGTCAGTCATTGTGTGTGTGTGTGTAAGATGTGGGGGTGGTATCTGTCTGGTGGCTGTAGCAGTCAGTACTGGGAGGGAGTTCAGCATCCTGATGGCCTGGTGTATTAAACTGTTCTTGAGTCTGGTGGTTCTGGAACGGAGGCTCCTGTGCCTCTTTCCAGAGGGCAGGAGGCTGATCAGGTTGTGTGCTGGGTGGGTCTCATCTCTTGACGATTTTGAGGGCTTTGCGGGTGGTGTAGATGTCTTGCAGGGAGGGTAGGGGTGCATTGATGATCTTCCCAGCTGAATTCAGTTGTAGTCAGTGCGGCTTCCGCCCCATACAGTGATGCAGCTGGTTAGGATGGCCTCAATGTGGTCATGATGGCCTGGTGGGGCACTGGCGTGCCTCACTTTACGCAGGAAGTAGAGGCGTTGTAGGGCTTTCTTGCCCACTAGGTTACATGCAGCATGTAATGGGAAAGAGGCAATGGGACACCGTAGTGCTAATCTACCCCTTATCTTCTTGCCATATCGCGATGCTAGCTGACATAGGCTAATACATTTGTAAGTTTGTGTACATTTACGTTCCTCTCTACACCTTGCCTGCTAATAACTGTAAACCCATCCCAATAGGCAGGGGCACCAAAGAAGGAAGATGATTACCCTCCTCTACCAGACTATGATGCCAACCAGCCTGAATCAAAAGAAGTGTTTGTGGTCAGTGTGAAGGGCCTGCCCTACTCGTGCAAAAAGGAGGATTTACTGGAATTTTTTTCTGGTGAGTGAAAATGTTGTTGGTTACCGTATATTCAAAATCATATCATGTAGGTGTAGTCTACTAGCCATCTTACTGGTCTTGAGTTGTCATTACATGTTATTGGTCTTGAATGATTTTCTGTAATTATTTAATTTATGCAACACATGACCTAAATACATGTTTTAAATCTTGCCACAGAGTGCAGAGTTCGTGAAGGACTGAAAGGAGTCCATTTCCTGTATCACAGAGATGGGAGGCCGAAGGGGCAAGCTTTTATTGAGGTGGAGACTGAGGAGGATGTCAGCAAGGCACTGGAGAGACACAGGCAGTACCTGGGGCCCCGCTATGTGGAGGGTTTGTGGCTTTCCTTTTTTTTTTTAAACCAGAAACAAACATTTCACCAACATTTGACAGGCTTAAGATGCACCTCCTGAAAATTCCATTTTAGGCCAAAAGTTGTGTTACAAAGGAAAAAAGAATCTGGTGCCACACAGATATTTATTTTTCAGTGCAGTAAGACTAACGTTTCGACATGTCTTCATCAGAGTCCTCCTTCTGTGTTATTAGATCTATCTGTCTGTCATCCAGTATATTGTGAAGCGTTTTATTTTATGGATCAAGATACTAGTTACGGTACTTAGTCTTTGTTGTTCATTGACAAAGAGGAAATGGTGTTTTGACTTGCACAAACTCTCTGTGTGGTATGCAGTGTTTGAAGTAACAGACCAGGATGCAGAAGCCTTGCTGAAAGGAGGGGACAGTCCGTTGGCTGGTGGCTCAGTGGTACGGCTCCGAGGCTTACCTTTCACCTCCACAGAGGAGGACATTGTACAGTTCTTCTCAGGTTGGTTAAGCTTCGTGGGTGTTCTTCAAATCTAAAAAGTCTAATCCATGAGGGAGCTTGTCAAAATAAAGTCCATGTGCCTCTGCAAGCACATGATTTCGTTGACCCAATAGTGTTTTTTTGCAGTGTTGAGATGTACAGCTATTGTTGCTTCCTGATGCCGTTTGGTTTTATGAAGTGAATTTATATAATTCTTCTGAAGTGTGACTCTCCACTAACTGTTCATTTCGCCTTTAGGTTTGGACATAATAGAGAGTGGGGTGACCCTGCTCCACAATGCCCGAGGGCAGAGCATAGGCCAGGCGTTTGTGCAGTTTGCCTCTCAGGAGATGGCGGAGAAGGCCTTGGAGCGAGACAGAGCACTCATGGGACACCGGTGGGGCACTATATAATCACTATAAAACCTCAAAATGTGTTGTATGTGTTTTATTTATTTTTTAAAAGTCTAATTAACCCATTTTAGCCTAAGCCCTTTTTGGGTGCCCTCTGCATTTTGCTTTAGAATGTGTTCATTCAGCTCTGGCATACCCACATTTTTAATACAACAGCTCAAATATCAAGATCCTGAATGCAACATATATGTCACCCTCAAGGTGGTAGGGAGGTATTTTTTACTGGTGTTAACATGGTTATTTTTTATCTTCCATTTATTATTTTTTATTTTTTATTTTTTTACACCGTTTCAGATATGTGGAGGTGTTCTCCAGCAGCACAAGTGAGCTTGCTTCACAACTTCGCAGAAGACAGCAGCAGCGGCCACCGGCTCCTCCCTCAGACAGAGCCCCACCTCAATACACGTCTCCCCCTCTACGTACACCCCTTCCTCCCCAAAACCCCCCTGTAGCACCGCCAGTGGACATGGCAAGAAGTCAACAGCTCAGAGCTGGTAAGATTGCTCACATCAGTAGTGGGTTTTTTGGGGGTCTTTTTTACTTTATTTACGATAGGATAGTGAAGGTGGTGACAGGAAGCGAGTGGGGAGAGAGAGACGGGGAAGGACCGGCAAAGGACCCGGGCCGGGAATCGAACCCGGGTCAGCCGCATGGTAGACGAGTGCCCAACCGTTTGGCCACGGCAGGGCTCACATCAGTAGTGTTTAGGATGCATGCACATCCAATTAAGCAGGCACTGGATCAAATGTTATATAAGAAAGAAGAAGAAAAAAATCAACACTCTTGTTACAACCGATTTATTCAAATCGGCTTCTCAAATGGTCTTTGTCAGGTGTAAGTTTCAACCTAGACCTGACGAAGACCACGTGAGGTTGAAACATGGTGTATAATAAACCGGGGGCAGCAACAGTGTGTGGATTATTTTCTCTTTCTTTAGATGGCTCACATCCTCTTACTGCTTGCCTGGATTGCATGCCTTGCGCCGTGCCTTCTTACATTTGCAGACAAAATTGCTTACTCGTAGATGAACTGAGGGATACTCATTTTCCAATTGGAACAATTGATTAATATTTCGGCCTAACGCCTTTTCAAGTTTTACAACAGAAATAGAATATGGGGTCTCCTTCAGTTTATCCTGTGTCCACGTAAATCCATTTGTGTGCTGGCGACTCGAAAGAGAAAATAATGGGCATATAGTATATGGTATATTTACCTTTAAAATTATTGTCTCCCTCACAGGTCGGTCAGCTGCAACTCAAGCCCCAGGCACCCCCATCCATTACATTCACATGAGAGGACTACCTTTTGAAGCCACCGCTGAGGACATCGTCCAGGTAATTGTCACTTGTGTCTCATGATAATGTTCTCAAGTGCTGCCTTCACATGGCAAACACTTGCCGTTGTGAGTATTTTAGAATAATAAGATTTGATGATCTCATAACAGGTAGAAAGACGACATGGCAGGACATTTTTTTACTTCCTCAATTGTATTTTACTTATCTTTTATTTTACCTCAAGCCAGTTTATTCAATGCTGATGATCTACCTGTCTAGGTTCCTGGATGTCTTCATGGTACTTACTGTGTTTGTCTTGTAGTTCTTCGCTCCTCTGAGGGTGGCTCGTATAATGGTGGAGTACCACTCGGATGGCAAGGCCAGCGGAGAAGCAGAGGTGCACTTCAGAAGCCACGAGGACGCTGTGGCTGCCATGTCCAAGGACAGGGAGTACATGCGTAAGTCCTCATGTCATGTCCGTCTCAGTTAAGCCTCCTTTAGAGCAGTGTTTCCCAACCAGGGGTACGTGTACCACTAGGGGTACGTGAGCACACTGCAGGGGGTACTTGGAAAAATTGTATTATTATAACAAATGTATGGAGCGGTCACATCAGGACAGAGAAAGCGATATAGAACATGAATTAGGGGGTACTCATGGCACAACTAAGAGGCTTAGGGGGTACACGAGACAAAAAAAGTTGGGAAACACTGCTTTAGAGCCTTCTCACTTCCTGGGTGTGGTACTTCAATAGACTAGCCTCCTCTTGCATTGTGTTAAATCACACACTGGACACACTTCTGCATCTTAACCAGAGGTTTCAAGTGTAAAAGTAAATTGATGGTGTAGGTACAACACTAGCACATGGTATTACACAGCTGTTACATCATTTACTCTTTTGTACCTAATGAGGTAGATAAGAGTGTGTTGTTACTGAAAATCACTACAAACCTAACAAGATCCAACCTGCGCAGAGTCAGCTGATCGTAAGACAAGAGCACATGTCTACTTTTTACTCAGATAAGTTACCTGTGTTGGAAGGAACTGTGTTTCTTTTTTACTTTTGACACATCTGATCTTGACATTCAGACTATCTGTACAATTTTCTGCTGTTAACAATTCAAATATTCACTTTACTGTTGTCATTAACTCATCTCACAATAACTTAAAAAATGTAAACATTTGAGGTGTAGCTGTACCAAATAGTGACCTAATCTTTCTTTGTTCCTCTACAGAGAACAGATATATTGAATTATTCCTGAACTCAAGCAGAGGCTAGTGATGGTAAGTATATCATAACGTAGCACTTTAAACTATAAAATTAGGGCTTTGTTCAAAAGATCAATCTGCGATCCAACATCGATTTACGTTCGAAAAATGCAGTATCGATTCACGACTTTATGGATTGATCTTTTGCAGCTGATTATAGGCGATATTATCTCAACCACATCCTGTAGCTCTCTTCCACATTCATGTAGGCTGCATGCACAAATACACACAGCCTGTTCAAGTAAATAGTGCCAGTCCTTTCCCACCTCTTTCTCTCATACCAAGGTATTCCATGTTCATGTGGGCATCAAAGGCTGAGATATTTAGTTTTTATAGGTCTTATATTCTAGGCATAAATGGGTTAAAGTGACAACCCAGCAATACAGAAAATCAATCAAATGGGATCGTAGATCAAATCGCAGATCAAATCGGATTGTGACCTTCTGGATCAAATTCCTAGCCCTACATAAAATTGATGAATATTATGTATATTTAAACTGTATACATTTAACATGCATCTCTGCTTCTCACAGGTAGAAGCCACCTCCCCAGTCTCACATCAGCTCAACTGGTATCTGTCAGGGAACCCCGACATGATTAACCCAATGTGTAACAATAAGATGCATTCCCTTCCCTGTGTATGGTGGCACGTGCGTATAGTTGTTGTGCTCAAATAAATTATTGTTGCTGAACAAGTGTCATCTGTTGAAGGTTTATTCAGAGCATCACCTTTTAACCTAGCTTAATGGTGCCTATCTTTGCCTCTATCGTTGATACGATAATACAAAGGAGTGTGCTCAAGTTTGGTCTCCTAGAGCAAGGGTTCCCAAACTTTACCATGACAAGGCCCCCCACATACCGGTATATTCCAGCCAAGGCCCCCCTTACATGGGTCATGCCACATTATTTTTTCTTTGCATCCCCTTTCACAATCATAGTCTAGGTCTGTTAGTCAGTGCCCCATACCACTGGGATATATTCAATAATGACTTGACAATAATAGTAGTAATGCTCAGAGATGCAGTAGATTATTATAATGCCGTTCTTAACTAATGGGAATATTGTGAAGATTATTTTTGGTTTATTTTGGTGTACATTAATTTTTACTGCACAACATTAACTATCAGTACCCAGCACCAGAACAGGTGCAGCTAATTAAGTGAGGCATGGAACAATGAAGAGTAACTGTCAGTTTTTTTAATTTTAGAACTCTGTTGTAGAATACTCAATGGCAACCACTGCTTGCTGTGAGGCCTAATTAGTTAGCTGCTGGGCCTAGTGGGTCAACCAGAACAGGTGTTGCCAATTAAGGGTTCTGACAGTTACTCTTCAGCGTTTATTAGCTAAGTTAGATTGTTATTTTTACTACAACTCCTATGCTCTGGCCCCAAAGGCAAGCCCACATTTAGCATTTTCTACGAGAATGCAGTCTAGATTAAATATATATTTTTGTTGTGCTATACTTTTCCTGCCAACCTGCCACGGCCCCCCTAGCACCCCTTTGCGGCCCCCAGGGGTCCCCGGCCCCCAATTTGAAAACCACTGTCCTAGAGGTGCGTTGTCCCCTCCTTCTCTTTCTGTGGCATTTGGTGACTGCTTGCATAAGATGTACGCTACCGCCATCTACAGTGCCAAGGGCATTCTGTTTATTCTAAAGCCCCCATAGGTCTCCTAACCGCATTCACATGACATCACATGGATGGATCCAGGAAATGCAAGGGCTTGAATCATCTTACTTTACTCTACCGTCTTTGATAGAGGGGCAAGCCTTATTGTTAATTTGTGAATAATTACTAAAAAAAAATGTGTTGAATACAGATTAATGATTTGCAATTGTGATAATCCATGCATACATTTCTCACATCACATCCACAATTTAACCAGATAAAGAAACTGAACTCCACATTGCTGTTCCAAACAGTATTTGAGGGTTTTGTTTCCCATGTGACTGCATGGACCATTTCAAGATTTTTAAAATTTTTATTAAAACATCAAGTAAAATAATACAACTTGTCATTCAGCCTCATAATAACAGAGCCTTACAAGTCCTTTTTTTGAATGTGCTGGAGTTAATGATCCTCCATGCTGCCAATAGTTCATGACTAAATCATAAGCCCTGTACAGGCTGAGATGTAGTGATTCTGTTACTGGTTCATGCCATCACAGCCAACCATAGAGACACTTACTGTACATTGCCACTCCTCTTTTTAAGGAGAAAAAGGCATGTTTTTTTTCTGCACAATCAGCTCAGCCATTTTCTAGTTACAATAATTGCCATGTTGTTAGTCAAGCTAACCATGAAGTATATCGGCTAACTATTAAGAAAATTGAAGTGCAGGCATAAAGATAAAGGGCTTCAAAAGTAACTGTTTGATACACAATTCAAGTAATACAATTCAAGAACTGAAGAATATCCACTTGGTGGACAACAATCACTCATCGGGACATGATACAACTAATGCGATGCAGATATGAATGCGTGCCGCCTGCACAATACTACTTTCCCAAAGGCTTATCACAGGCACATAGCATTTAAAAACAACATTATCCCTTTCCAGAAACAAAATGTGACTGTAAAACATTACACATCATTAGACCAAGAAGTTCTTCCAATGATTTAAATGCTTTTTGGTTTTAAGTTATTTTGGAGAAAGAGAAAATGTATCATTCCAAAAGTCCCACCTGGAGAGTCAGACATCCATCTTTCCGTGATGTTCGGAATGATGGATTGTGTGTGTGTGTGCGTGTGCGTATGCGTGTGCGTGTGTGTGGCGCAGCAGGGCCTCAGGTGGGGCTTGATGCGTACTGTTGCAGGAGCTGGGAGTAGCAGTTGTCACACACCTGCTCTGGGTTGATGGAGGAGGGCAGGGGCAGCTCGTTGGCCACACAGCCGTCACAGAAGAGCCCTTTGCAGTTCTTGCACTGCTTCTAAAGAGAAGACGCCAACAGGAGTATGTCAGTGCTGCTGACATTTAAAAAATATATTTTAACATTTGTATGCCAATTATTGGATAGGGCAGTGGGTTCTTTCCAATATAAACTCCCATCCTCCCAAAGTGCTTGTGGCCTCATGATGATGTCACAAGACGTCATTGACGACAGGCGTTTAATTCGATACCTTGCAAGAGTGCAATTGAAAGGTAATTTTCTCATTTACAATTGGGATGTTGAAAGGGGAGAAGTCCTCCAAACGTTGTTTGTGGCTAAGTTGACAGCATGTAAATGTTATTATTTTCCCCGCGGAGACGAGACGTCACATAAAGAACGAGGTCACAAGCACAAGTTGAGGACGGGAGTCAGGATGTTGGAAATAACTCAGAGTGAACGAGCGACAGGAAGGAAGCAAGTTTGAGAGATGGGGGAGGATCTGGAAATGACCTCAGGCTGGAATCAAACCCAGGTCCCGGGTCTCCGGGTAACAGTCAATGCCCTAACCATCTGAGCCATGGCCGGGGCCTTGACAAAATTCTATGATTCCAATTTTTTTGGTCCAAAAAATTCAAAATTCCATGCACAGCTTCAAGGCACCCCAAACCAAGAAGCCGTAACATTGCACCGCATCCGATACCACACAAGCTTAGAAAAGTTACACATTTGGAGACGTCACACGACCTACGTTCGAAGTTGCAGCAGACTGGGGCGACCTATATTTACTTTATTGTGCGTAAATGGCAGATGAAGGATTCCACTGACTAACATTAACTTATCAATTTAGACAAGTATGTATTATATTACATAATTTATTTATCAACCACGTTTCTGCGGCACCCCTGAGGGAGGCCTGCGGCACCCCTGTTGAGAAACACTGTTCTAAGTCATGGTAAGTGCAGGACCAAATTGACAATTTAACAATAAGACACTGCTTGACATCAGGGGTGCATTTCTCGAAACCATAGTTGCTAACTACATTAGCTAATTTGTTGTTTGCAATGCAATTACCCATTGGCAACTACCGAAGTTGCTAACTGGCTAACAACTACGCATTCAACCTTTTGTGTTAACTTCTTTTGGGGTTACCCAGGACAGTGTTTCCCAACCTTTTTTGTCTTGTGTACCCCTTTTCGTTGTGCCATGAGTGCCCCCTAAATCAAATTCTATATGGCTTTCTCTATCCCAATGTAACTAAGCTCCATATATTTGTTAAAATAAAAAAAATTCAAGTACCCCCTGCAGTGTGCTCGCGTACCCCTAGTGGTACATGTACCCCTGGTTGGAAACACTGACCTAGGACACCACTGCTGACCAGTTAAGCTTCAGAATGCAGTGGCATTTTTTGCAACATGTCTTGCCAAATCCCACAAACCTGCATCAACATTACATTTCTATTCTAGTCAAACAGAATGCATTTCTTTCATGCCAGGAAGTAATTTGTCTCTGACAAGTTTCATAAATGCCTATGAAATGCCAAACTATGCGGCTGTTATCCCATACTTGGAGCATAAACTACCCATTGCAAGTGTGGGTGTCTGACGATTATGTCTTCAATGGCAAGAAAGTACACATATCAGTAAAGCTCAATGGATGATACGGACATGAACTATCGGTATGAGAAGGAAAGGAACTATTTCACCTCGGGCTGTCAACGCACTGCTATACCTTGGTCCGGGTCAAGGAGTCTTCTTTCTCACAAATTGTGCAGACAAAGGGCTCAAGGTCCTCGAGCAAGCCCTGATCCTATGGCAGACACAATGGAGAAAGACTTAAGAGAGGAAGCAACACAACAGTGACTGCGAGAGGCGATTATTGTGGTAGTGCGTCTGTAATGATTGAGAGCATGAGTGATCGTGTGAATGGTTGGAAGTGTTAGTATGACTCTTGACTACCTGGCCATCCTCCTCCTCCTCAGTTTGTGACAGGGACCTTAAAACATGACAGGGCACACCACACAGATGTAAAAGAAAGTATAAGTATTATTCATTATCCATATTAGAAATCAATCAAATAAATAAAATAGCCAATGAAATTATTTGATGGAATCAAAGGCCTACAAAATAAATTAGAAACATGTGAACAGGAACCAGAAGCACTGTGGCCTTACAGGCTTGAACTGAGGCTAGTCTTCTCCTCCAGCACGGTTCGAAGAGACTCGTTCTCTTTCTTCACAGCCTCCAGCTCCTAGGGACCACAGAGTTACCACATGAAAAGTACTGTGTGACAGACACTGAGCAGGGAACACAGATAGCGTGTTCAGGCCAACAGAGAACCGTGCCGGTTCGTTGAAGTTCCCGCACCTAATCTCCAACCAACTGACGCGTTTGTGAACCGTGACGACAACACGGACATCATCAGGTTCATCCTGGTAACACATCGTCACGTGCGGTGAAGTACAGAATGCGGCCGGTTCGCAGGTACAGGAAGCACTTTGGCTCTGAACGCAACTGGGGTGGATTTCTCGAAACCAAAGTTGCTTACTACATTAGCTACTTTGTTGTTTTCAATGCATTTTCCCATTGGCAACTACCGAAGTTGCTAACAGGCTAGCAACTTCTCTTTTGAGAAACTCACCCCTGGTGCGGGAACAGGCACCAGCACCGTTCTGGTTGGCCTGACAACAGCAATAGTAAACACACTGAGGGGGGGGTTTTACTTCTAAAACCCTGAAAGGTAAACAAGTCCTCCACTGTGGACCTTTTACCTTCCTGATATCGTCCACCTGCTGCTGCCTGCTGTTGTCCTTTGGCGAGGGTGGCACGCTCTTCCTCTCCTCAGAGCCAGGGTCCAGGTGCTGGGCCCCACCCGCGCCCCCACGCCGCTGTTTCTTCAGCTCCCCCTCCAGGCCGGACCTAAGAAGTGCAGCAGGAAGAACACACATATGAAGGGTTCCTCTCATTATATAACCTCCTGTCCTCGCCTTGTGCTTGTGGCCTGGTCATCCAAGGCAAGATGAGATTGACGTTTGATTCAATATCTTGCTAAAGCACAATTCAGAATCACAAGATAATTTTCTCATTTTAAAATCACTGGGATGTTGAATGAGGAGAAGTCCCCCAAAAAGCTGTTGCGCCTAGGCTAACAGAGGGGAAACTTGTGGGTGGCATGTGCTGAAGATTGGAGTGTTGGGGGCATGTGGAACTTCCAGCTGCCCAACTAGGCTATAAAGGCTATATTATATTCGGGCATTATTGTCACATGCTTTTGATCGTGAAGCATTTGTAGATTATCATATCAACCTAGACCACAGTAGGCCTATATTGTGATAAAACAACTTTCAAAAGAGGCATTTAATGTCCAGTAGGACAAAGGGGCAGGTGCTTTAGCAACACCTCGTCCCTATCTGTGCATTACTATGATCGCATGTACATCATACAGCTGAGTTTTTTTTTAATGAGACAAAAAAAGATGCAAACACCAGATGGTGCCATAGAGCCGCAGATAACAATTACATTGCTGCCCCCTAGGGGAAACATAACAACACTGCAGCATGGCATATGATACAGTTACTAGTTGTTAGTGTTTATTTATGGGCATACAGTAATGTGGTTGTTAAAAGGCCTTCCCGTTTGAAAGCTTTGGTAAAGCTTTAAGCTCAAGGATCACTAATGTTAAACAGTTTCTTTAAATCAATGCTACCGTAGTAGTAACTCATTCAGCCTTTTCAGAGCGGAAAGAAAGGGGTCAAACAAGACTGATACTTCCTTCCAAAGAACTGTAAGCAGGAATTCCCCTGTGTGTGTGTGTGTGTGTGTAGGTGTGTGTGTGTGTGTGTGTGTGTGTGTGTGTGTGTAGGTGTGTGTGTGTAACAGAGTGAGTGACTGACTGAGTGTGTGTGTGAGAGAGAGAGAGAGAGAGAGAGAGAGAGAGAGAGAGAGAGAGAGAAGAGAGAGAAGAGAGTAAGAGGCGATGTGTGCATGTGTGTCTAACAACCCATGTGCTCCACCTACTTCTGCCTCATCAGCTGTTCCACCTCGTGCTGCAGGCTCTCGATCTTGTCCCCAAACTCCTGTTTGAAGAGCCTGTTCGCCTCCTCCGCCAGGTCCCTCTGCCGCTCAGCCTGCTTGAACCTGGAGTTGGGCCAGGCCAGGGCCAAGACGTGGTGAAACAAAAATGAAATGAAAAAAGAAACAAAACAAAACCAGGAAATGCATGGTAGGGAGAACACTACTCAACTTAACTGGAAATGAAAGTTAAAGGTCAAAATAAAGGTGGAAAGAAACTTGTGGTGGAGTATAGCTTGAAAAGAAAGGACGAAATGAACAGACTTTTGGAAAAAGACACGCAAAGCTGTAGAGTTTGGATTTCATTTGTTTTATTATGCTATTCATTTTTTTGAAACTACAGTTTTACATCTATGTTTTAGTCCACATAAAAGTTGAATGGTTTCATTATGTTGCAAGCAACTGCATCCAAACGCTCTGACTTTCATAGAAACCATAACACCTTTGTTCGTTTGTTGGTTGGTTTTAATTTGGACATATTTGGACTTGTCTCGTCGCTCTGTGGTGCAAGGGTCACAATCACTTCTCTCTCTCTCTCTCTCCCTTCATCTCTCTTAATACCTTTCGTTTGTCCTTCTTTTCTTTTTCCATCCATTTTCCTTTTCTCTTGCCTCAGTCTTTCTCACCCTCTTACTGCCTCCCATCTCTGCCTCTAGGTCTCATCACTTCATGCACAGATGAGGTGACTTCAGGCACATGATTCAACGCCGAAAACAGGCCACCGCAACTGTAAGCTGTTGATTAAATAATTTCATAATTGTCAATTAGATAACGTGCTTAGCACTGAGAGTCGCTATGGGCAGCGGCGCTCTCTCCACACCTACACCACACACAATAATGCTCAGACTAGCTGCTCAAGGGAAGCTTGCTCTCTCAGCTCCGCGTTACTTGAACTTTATGAGAATTGTAGCAGTCTGGAAAAAAAAACACCATGAAGGCAATCACTTAGCGGAATGTCCAGCGGTAGCAGCAGCACAAACCATGTTTTTTGGAGCCGATGGGGAATGAAGTCTGGAACTGCAATGACCATTGTCGACGGAAATGTTTAACTAGCCAAGCCAATTCAAAGGAGTCATTCGCCAGCTGACAAGAGGATTACAAAAAAATAAAGAAGCCTGATGCTGAAAAAGACATCAAATAAAAAAAAGAACTGAATGCTTAACTCACAACACCTTTTTTGTTAGTGGGTGCACTGCTTCGTATAAACTGGGAGAGAGAAAAGGCGATTATGCGTTCGGTATTTACTCACTGAAGTCTGGCTGTAAGCGTTTGAGCCCGACCACTTAAGATCAGTGTGGCAGCAGAGCCAAGGCAGGGCCTCTGTACTCCAACTCAGAGAAACACCAGAAACAGGGACAACAAGGACCCGTGGAGATTATTACAGTAATCGAAGCAGGTGCAACTGGATAGATTAGTCTGGAACGGGAACATGTACAGTGGTACCCATTTCTTAATAGAAAAAAAGAAAACTTTTTTTTTCTTTTTTTTTTCGTTATACAGTGAAAATAAAAAAAATGTTCAAGTTGGTTCTATTGTATATTGTTGCAAGACTGTCAAATGAAAGTAACAAACAGAAGGTCAGATCTTGTTTCTCATGAAACTATCGACGGGCGAATCGGAACAGATCCCCATTTTAGTGCTTTTGGAGCAGTTTGCCGGCGTTTGAACTGAGGCTCCTAGCCTGCTTCGCCATGTCTTTCTCACTAGTTATGAAACAAGGAAGCCAACGGATAATGAAGCAGAAGAACCGAAGCAGAAAAAAAGTGATATGAGAATGAAGATGAGGAAAAAGAAATGAAAGAAAGAACAGAAAACATACAGAGACAGGAGAAGAAAAAAGAAGAAGAGGAGGAGGAGACGGTTATTGCGTGTAAACTCAGAGCCCTCTCTGGGGGGGGGAAAGGGCTAAGGAAGCTAAGGAGATTTGAAACACGAGGGAGAAGGGAGGGAAAAAATGTCAATCAGATTTCTGTGCTGAAACCATGGAGTCACATGGAAGGAGCATGACAGCCATGGCACAGGGCATATACATGTGGAAGCTGATGAAGCTCATTCCCCTGGGAAGCCTCATTGCCTGGCGCAGGAATGAAGTGAATTACAATTCCTACTGAACTGAACACATTCACAGTGTTTGGAAATTACATCCATGGAGCATGCAGTTAATTCTTTCACACTGAAATGCATTCCCAAAATCTGGTAAACTATTGTATTCCCTGTTACCACAGGCAAAATACATTCACGTAAACACGTAGGTACTATCGAACAGCCAGTAACCGTAGACTGGCGTTAGTATACTGCCCACAGTGAAAGCTGCATACAGGAATGCTTTACTAATTATGTATGATAGTGGGAGTGAACGCAAGGTAACAGTTTGTAATGTTAGGCATTTACAGCACACCACAGCATGCAACTGATTTGAATTGAATTGCCAGCATGCATATTGGACAGCATTCACAACTGTCGAGAGTATAAGTAGCAGTGCATGTACTCAACATGCTCCTGATTCTAGCAGGGGACCCTTTTCTTATGAGGCAGTGGTGTAATCCGATGTGTGTAGGGTACAAGGTTGGGCTGTCCCATGTGGAGGTTGGGGGGGTCTCCTACCTGGACTCCAGCTGTTTGATGGTGTTGGCCATCTGGTTGGTCTTCTCCTCCAGACGGCCGATGACCTCACCCTTCTGTTTGGAGCTGGATTCCGCACTCTACAGGCAAAAAAGGACAACCATACCGGTATTTAGAACTTATTTTGCAGTGGGGCATTTAAAGATTTAAAGCATAGTATACCAAACGTTATTACACTCCCACAGAGAAAAGACTTTCACTCTCTCAGCTCAGTGCAAAATAACAGAGCTGCTGTTGATCTGACACTTTTTTCGATACAATAGTATTACGTAGTAGTAATATTAATAAGTAATAATAGCCTTTCTCAGCTTGATTCAAAGTAGCTCGTCTTGAGCTGGTTGCATGATTTTTGTCAGAGAATAAGTGTCACTCGCTTCCTTCAGGCTGTTAGTGCTTATTATGCACTATGGATCAAGCTCCATACAATCCACATACTATTTGGTATGTTTAAAATGTGCAGTATGCACTATTTCTAGTCATTTATTTCCAAAATGTGTACTGCATATTCACAAAAGTAACAATTCTCACAAAAACATATCACCACCATCAAATTTGAAGCATTCATTATGACTGGGAAAATTGCACTTTACATACATGAAAAGGTGGATCTTCACCATGTCTGCCATTTTGAATGACCAAAAATTTACATTTTTGGCTACAAAACTTACTGATATTTGGTCATACCAGTAAACATTCATTTATTACTTCATAGATATTCACAAAAAGAACAAGTTTGACAATAGGCAGCACAGTTTCAAATAGAAGCACAGTGGCAATACCTGCTCTGGCCATAATCCTACATATCGCACCTTTAAATTATCTGAGTATTCACAAATGTGTAATGTAGACGAGAGTACAGGGGGAATATACAACACAAGCATGCACACAAGCAATTTATACAATATCATGCCACAGACAATACAATGTATACAAACAGTGCAAACAGTAATTACAGATTAACCAGGCACATGTGATTCTAATTCCACATGCCTTTGGGGGAATTCAGCAATCCACTGCTCACAGTGCTGCAGTGATGCATGCAGGGTTGGCTTTTTAAAGACCATCTGGTGTTGGCGCACTGCCCTGACTCTTGTCAACTGGAACCGAGTCTAGTGGCTCAAAGCACTAAGTCCAAAATAATCCCTAATCCAAAAGGTGTTTTGAGAACCACGAGAAAGCTGGGGTTTATTTGATTGGCTGTTAAATTTAAATGTCAGCAATTTCCACGATATTGGAAAGAGGAACTGTGGATTGTTGCTATGACGCAGCATTAGGTGAGATTACGTATTTGTGGAGGTGTGCAAGAAAGAGAGGGAGAAAAGAGCCAGCGCAGTCCTCTTTAAATGTCCAGGTTAGTTATTAATTTTGAATACGCATGGTGCCCATTCACATATTTGATCTTTTTTTGTGGATATTGCTAAGTAATTAACTAATATTTACTGGTCTGACCAAAGATGTATATTATTGCTAATGCATGAAAAGCGTCAATTTTCCAAGTCATAATGAATACTTGAAAATTGATGGTGGGGGTAAATATTCATGAAAAAGATTGAACATTTGTGAATGAGCAGCAAGAGTTGTAAAAATTAACACCAGAAAAAAAATACTGTACCTTAAACCCTGTTACAAATTTACTGTCACCAGAATGGCAATGACCAAGTCGTAATGTATTACTAAAGGCCCAGTGTAATGTCACAGTATTGTGGTACTACAGCACATAAGTCTTTCCAATGTCTAGAACAGAGTTCTGCTGGTGGAACAGCGTGCATAATGGGGCTACGCATTACATGCGGCGTAATTTAGTTACAACTGGCCTGGGTGTATATGTGCGTGTCTGTTAGTGTGCACATGTTTGAGTGTGTGCAGCGTCAAGCTGCTGTATTACATGTGGTTAGTTGGGATTTGTGCGTGTGTGTGGTTGTGTGGTTGTGCGTTTGTGTGTGTGTGGTGTGTGTGTGCGCATGCGTGTGTGTGTGTGTGTGTGTGTGTGTGTGTGTGTGTGTGTGTGTGTGTGTGTGTGTGTGTGTGTGTGTGTGTGTGTGTGTGTGTGTGTGTGTGTGTGCGCGTCTGTGTGTGTGTGTGTGTGTGTGTGTGTGTGTGCGCATGCATACGTGCGTGTGTGTAAGACGTACCTGCGACTTGTGCTGCAGCTCGTGGTTGAGCGTGCGCAGGTCGTCCAGCTGCTGGCGTAGCTCCACCAGGGCGTCGTGCTTCTCGCAGATGTCCTTCTCCAGCATCTTCATGGACAGCTCCATCTCCTGCTTCATGCCAATCTGCACCTCCAGCTCCCGCTCCACGTCCTGCCAGCCGCCCCGGCCACCGCCCCGACGCCGCCCGGCAACATGAGACGAGCGAGCCACAGCCCTCTTAATCTCAGACCACGTGGCCCCCATAATACTGTACACACAGACCACCCTCACTTCCCAGAAAAAAAATACCGTCTAGACTCTTGTCCTCGGGTAACCTCCTCTCAGCAGTTGAGTTTTACGATTTATTCTTTCACCCCCCCCGACTGCACTGATATCACACAGGAACCTAGCTGGGACAAGACTGACGTGCACTTCACCAACTATATTAAAAGGAGGAAAATTGACTTGCACTTAGCCAACTATATAAAAAGTAGGGCAAAAACGCTCTTGTCAACTATTGCTGAGGAGCGCAACTGACCAATCGTAGCTGGGTTTCCTCCTTCAGCTGCTTGCGAGCCTCTCCCAGCACCTGTCCGTCGGCACTGCCGTCTGCTCTGGGCACCTGGGAAGCGCAAACAGAGAGCATGTCACATGCTAGCACAACGTTGGGTGTTAAACCAGTTCTCATGCACCCTCACGAGCTTCAGCTGCTGCATTTTGTTAGGCAAAATGGGCAAAATGAAGGGAAGAAACAATAAAACGGGTGTGCAAGCGTATGCATTTTGCTTAAATTATCTCCACTCTTTGCCTAGACTTTGTGTTCCGGGCTTGGTATTGCGGTTATTGCCGTTTAGGTGGTATTTTGCCGTTTAGGTGGTATTATATAAATGCGAAGGAAGAAACTTGAGACAAACCTTGTCTGTGGGATAGGATCCATCGCATTTAATCTGCTCCACTTCCTCTTGCAAAGTGATTACGCGATTATTAGCCACTGCCAACTGGAACAAGGCACAAAGAAAACAATTGGTCAAGAGAGAGAATTAAAACTTAATAGGTCAGAAACTTAATAGGTCAGACACATTAATGCCCACCTCTACTTACTAGCACTGTTCTATTTTGTTGTGCTTTTGCTTTCTCTGTACTACTCTGTGAGAATATGGTTTGTGACTTGATTTGTGTCCTCTACTGGAGTGTTATTTTAGATTTATCATTTATCATATGCAAGCTACCTGTGTGTGTAGTCAAGGGCCGGATTCAGATGACCTGCGGCCCCTAGGACAGTGGTTTTCAAATTGGGGACCGGGGACCCCTGGGGGGCCGCGAAGGGGTGCTAGGGGGGCCGTGGCAGATTGGCAGGAAAAGTATAGCACAACAACACTAGACTGCATTCTCGTAGAAAATGCTAAAAGTGGGCTTGCCTTTTCAGCAGAGTTCAAAAATTAAAAAAAACTGACAGTTACTCTTCAGTGTTCCATGCCTCCCTTAATTAATTAGCCACACCTGGTTCTGGATAGCCTACTGACAGTTAGGTGCTGTTTCCACGTAGTAGGATATTTCTTTAGCTGGGTATTTTGTTCTCCTGTTTAGGTTTAAATGCAACATATGGATAAAAATTAAAGCTCCACTGTAACAGGTGCGTTTTAGCCCCCTAAATAGGATATTTTTTTCTCCTGCTTTTTATACCTGGATTTTAAATATCTGCTACGTGGAAACGGAAGGCCAAAACCAATGCAAAACCAATGCAACCAGGAGAAAAAAATATCCACTTATAAAAATATCCAGCTACGTGGAAACAGCACCCTCGTTGCCTGGTTAACACCAGACCTAATCACAAGTGAGAAACGATTGTGTAGAACTAAAGGCAGTATGGGAGTTGCCAGGCTAGACAGTTAGTGTTGTGCAGTAAAAACTAATGTACACCAAAATAAACCAAAAATAATCTTAACAATATCCCCATTAGTTAAGAACACATTATAATAATCTACTGCATCTCTCTCATTACTACTATTATTGTCAAGTTATTATTGTATCCCAGTGAGGCACTGACTAACAGACCTAGACTATGATTGTGAAAGGGGATGCAAAGAAAAATACTGTGGCATGACCCATGTAAGGGGGGCCTTGGCTGGAATATACCGGTATGTGGGGGGCCTTGTCATGGTAAAGTTTGGGAACCCTTGCCCTAGGATACAAGTAGCTGTGTCCCACCCCATCCCCCCAGAAGGCAAATTTTGCAAGAAATGTACACAGCCAGTCATAATTTCGAGCTACTGTAGGAATTAAGGACAACATGTCTACCAACTGTACTCAACACAACAGATAATTTTTTCAATATTGCATCTTGTCACAATTCTTACATGTTTAACTTTTGGCAAATCATTTGGTAAATCTTTTGTTGGGGGCTCCACCTGCAGCTATATCTATCTTGTGTGTTGTGTGTAGTGTGATGTGATGTTGACAGGGCCCTGACCCACCTCTTCTGTGAGTTTGGAGTTGGACTTCTCCAGCGCGTCCACCTTGGCCTGGAGGTTGTTGACTGACGCGCTACACAAAAACAGGAACAACACCATTTAGCCAATACCTGACTAGTCATTATGGCCACAGCAAAAGAGGAAAGAGGTGAACCCAACGTGAGAGCCACTTGCGTGCTTAGAAAGAGAACTGGCCCATACCTCAGGTGTCTGTTCAGCTCCTCCACGTAATTCTTCTGGTCTAAGATGGCCGTTATCTGTCCATCCCTGGCATGAACACAAAGCAAATGAGCCAACAACAAATGTTTGTTCAAACACAAGCAGATGCTCATCAGTGTGTGGGCTCTCAAACTTGGTCCAGGTAGACAAATGCTGAGGCACTCAAGGCTGCATTTTTTTTTTTACTTTTTGTAACCAAATAAAAAAGTGCAAAATTGCAACCTTGAGTACCACAGCATTTATCTACCTGAACAAATGTTTGTTGTTTTCATTTAATCTCGTATATCATTTTACATGTGCAGATGTTGTGTTTAAATCTCAACAAGAGCTTTTAATGAGCTTTTGATTATTATTTGTACTAGTGTCCATCTGCAAATTTCTTGAAGACCATGACTATAGCAATACTGACGCACCCTTCTGCAGTCTTGCTGCTGTGTCCTCCGTCCTTCAGGTACATGGAGAAATCTATAACCCCCACCTAAAGAGGAAAACAAGACAGGCTAGGAATGGATGGGGCAATAAAACCAAGCCGATGGACATTTTAATCTATACCTTCAACAGGTTTTACCTGAAACAGACACGCTGTGGGGAAACCAGAGAAAAGACATAACCATAAAGGGAGTTGCAGGGTTGGACTCTTTTCTTTTCTTTGAAAATGTTTTTTGACATGAGCGCTTTATGAAGATGGACCTGCCAGCAGAACGGTTCACTCATTGCTGAAAATACTCGACTACATCATAACAACATTGCTATGGCATTACAGAGAGCCTTAAGCAACAGAGTAGGACTTGATCATTACAATTTTGGTGACAGTAAGGTTATAACGTAGACTGCGCACAGGGGTTAAGCATCACAAAGCCATATTTACCTAATATTTGCAAGCAAATTAAATTACCAAATCATATGCAATGGGTTATATTCTTTGGCCAATTATCAGACAAGTGCTGAACCTTTCGATTCACGTAGCCTCTTACTGCAGCAGGGGTCGCCGGCGACCCTATTCACTTGCTGAAAATGCTTAACTACATCATAACAACATTGCTATGACATTACAGAGAGCCATAGTGCTGCACTAAGGGGTTAATACATAAATAAGTCATCAGATCCATCAGGGATGATGGGCAGCTACAGTATGCATTAATTGCTTGTGACTGCAACCTGAGATACAGTGCAGTCTTTCACCCTCTAAACGCCACAGCATGCCAGTCATAATCGCCTATGCCAAATGCATAAATGTAACCACAGTGCAAACGCTATCCTTTTGGTACTACTCCTGATGTCCTCAGTGAGGTATTTGGCCTGAGCAAACCGGTTCCAACAGGATTGCATAGCACTCGTGACGCATAAACAACAAGAGACAGTGACACAGTTTGTCACAGTTGTGCAAAGGTGTATTGAAAACAATGGAATCCTGGCCTTGGCTGTGGTTCAAATGGCTAAGGCACTGTACTGTTATGTGGGAAACTCCAGGTTCAGTTCCGGCCCAAGGTCATATCCTGACCTGTCCCCCATCTTCTCTCTCTATCCCATTACTTTCCCATAGAATTAAATGTTGGCAGGGCAGTGCTACTGGAACCAGTGCGCGGGGGGGGTCCCTTAGTGCTATTCATTACCTGGGAGTCGAGGTCTTCTCCCTTCATGCAGAGGTTAGCGTCGATGACGTTCAAGCCCACCAGCAGACCGGCGATCACCGCTCCCTCCTCCTCCATCATGAGAGCATTCGCCTCGTAGAACTCACTAAAGCAGGAACAAAAGTCGATATTTTAAAAATCTTAATGAACAACACTGTTCTTAATAAAGATCTTAATAGTCTCTTGTACCAATTCTCTGGCGGCAGCATCAAGCTCCAGTGTCGATTCTAGCAGACCGTGTATTCAAGACCTTTCTGCTTCACCTCAACTAACAAAAACAGGTCACATCCGTTGATCTGCTCAGCTATTCTGCCCCAGCAGATCAGCTCCCCTCGCTTCTGATTGGTCTAAAACTGTGGTTTACTAAAGCTTCTCAGTTGTTCCCAGCTGTAACTGTTTCTTTGCTACCCACAGCCTCCCCAACTCCACCTTGTTGTGCACGACATGCAAGCTCTGTTCATGGAAAACAGTCACAGTCGGTGTCCCAGACTTACACATGGAGGAACAAGCATCCCAGAATACTGTACATTGGTTCTCAACCGTTTTTGAACAAAAGCCACCTTTGACCTAATCATAAGTCTGCCAACGCGGCCCCCCAACCTTAGTATTTCAAAATAAAATAGACTAATGACCCCAATTGCAAATGAGCACACCCACCCTCTCAGCTGTATCCTTCTCAACGCCCCCAAAGGGCTCCCGTTGAGCAACCCTACCCTTGTACTTTCTGCTGTCCCCCAGACACTCTGCTATTTTATGAGGCTCTAGAAAAAATCAGGAGACTCCTCTGAACAGATCCATACAGCAAAATTGAATGTGTAACTATTTTAGATTTCAGCTTTTTGTGTGTATGGGAGGGGTGGTGTTACCTTTAATTGACCTGACAGAAATGGGATTTGGCATAAAACTGTTGCAGTAATCTCATGTCATCATGCGACATCCATAACTGGTATATTAGGGCTGATCTCATTACATTGTTATTACATAACACTTGGCTGATGCTTTTTTAAAATCAAAAGCGACTTAGTTATTTTAGATACAGGATATTGGTTACAGACCCTGGAGCAATGTGGGGCCAGGTGCCTTGCTCAAGGGCATTTCAGTAATGCATGAAGGCGATGCTAAGGGCAGGATTTGAACCCACAATCCTCTGATCTAAAGGGCAGCACTCTACCCAGTGAGCCATGGCTGCGCCCCTTATCATTCATTCATGTCACTCTGAGGAATCTTTCAAAGACAAACTGCAGAGGAAGTTGAAATGTAAAGGCCTTGACCTCGCTGCATTATCGACAGTCGTGATGCGGAATTTCCCGCCTACCTCAGCAGGTCCTTCCTGTTGATGATGGTCTTCATGTAGTCTGACAGCTTCTTCTGCATCAGGGCCAGCCGAAGCCAAGCCCGTCCCCGGCCCAAAGGAGTTCTGCACACACACGACAGGTTAGAAGATTAATTCTCCATGTTCACCAATTACAAAATAATAGATACATTAACTCAGTTTTTTAAAGTTTGTGGTCATGTCTGTTTGTTTTGTACAGAAGGCAATGGATGGATAAAGTTGCATGAAATTCCCAGGGACAATTGAACTAGACCAATGATTCCCTATTGGCTATGATACACATTGCAATTTGGGATATTTTGAAGGTTTCAAAGGATTCTGCAGTCTGCAGTCTCCTGGGCAATTGCTCATTTAAATGCTTAAAAAAGTTACTGTATGTGACCTACTTTAGGCCAGGTAAATCCTTAACACTGGCTGTGATTTCTCCAGCTTCTGGTGTGAGCTTCTCCACCAACTCCAGCGGACCCCAAAATGACTTGTTCTGACCCAGGAAGGTCTTCTTACCTAAATGTTCACAGGAGGGAAACAAATACAATATATTACAAGAGGTGCATTGGCCACCTAGGTGGAGCCTGCCTATGCATTTGTCATTCACTGTTGTGAGAATGATCTTATCAATCTTATCTAGTGTTTTCTTGGACAAAAACAATATGTGAAATCTGATTTCATGTGAAATCTGATTTCTTAGGCTGGTCAAAATAATGAAATATAAAGTCTCCTTTGAAAATCGTATTGCATGACTGAATCAAATTTAATAAGTTCTGATCTCATTTCCTAAAACTGACTGATGGTTTAACAGAATAGCCCACATGACAACTTTGACCCTATTCATTTATTAATGAAAAAAAAAGTAGAAAATTCCAATCCGTTACATTACTTATAGCGAAGCTTGTGGCTTGGTAAGACACAAACCATGGCTATTTCATTCAACACAGTGACTGATAAAATCACGAAAGCTATGGAAAGGCAAGACCAGACCACATTGTATTTGTACACAGTCTATGCTCCAAACCAAAGGCTCTGGGTGCGTTTCTCGAAAGTGTAGTTGTTAGACGGTTAGCAACTTTGGTAGTTGCCAATGGGAAATTGCATTGCAAACAACAAAGTAGCTAATGTAGTTAGCAACTATGGCTTCGAGAAATGCACCCCTGGTCAGGTTGTGGGTCCTGCGTACTTTTGAGGCCGTGCTTGAGGCAGTGTTCCATCACCACGAAAAACTGCTGGAGCGGGGCGTAGTCGGAGTCCAGCGTGCGGCCCAGGTTGAGCGCTGACTCAATCAAGCCCTTGATGCTCAGCTTGGCCATGTTCATCAGGTTCAGCCGCTCGATGGCGATCGGGTCTTTTGGGTCTGGAGAGAGAGAGAGAGAGAGAGAGAGAGAGAGAGAGAGACAGAGAGAGAGAGAGAGAGAGAGAGACAGAGAGAGAGAGAGAGAGAGACAGAGAGTGAGAGAGAGACAGAGACAGAGACAGAGACAGAGACAGAGAGAGAGAGATTAAACACTAGAGCTGCTTCCACGGCAACAGAAGAAAACACACTCGCCCAGAGAGTAGAAGAGGAGGTGTGGAGGACACAGCCCTGACATGCCGATTCCACTAAGCAGGTTTCTGTGGAAAGCTGTGAGCTGAAGGTCATTCAAGATGGCTGGAGAGGGTCATGACTAGCATGGCGATGCATTACAATTACAAAGCTGTGATGCTGGGTCATAACATGGGTGATAGTGACAGCCAACTGAAATGAGAGAGAAGCTCTGCAAATGAGGCTGAATGTGCCGTTGTACCAACATGTCATGGCAGGATCCATGGCCTTAAAGCACGCAGCTGAGTCATTTAAAAAAACTTTCATAGTTAAAAAAAAACTGACGCCATATAATAAGCCCTTAGCAACTGGATATGCTGGAACATATCAGGCTGACAAAAAAAAATCACCTCTTTCGCTATATTGAGCTGGCAAGGTTCTAAGACAGTGGTTCTCAACCTTTTTTGAACAAACCCCCCTTGGCCTCATTATAAGCCTGCCAATGCCCCCTTAGTATTGAAACATAAACCCCCTAGGGCTCCCCAACGCCCCCTGGGGGGCTGTAGCGCCCCCGTTATGAAACACTATTCTAAGATAAGTCAACGGTTAATAGACACACTCAGTTTGTTGTATCCCACTCAGTATACAGGCCCACTGTGTTGTTTTCATGCATTCCCATTCATAACACACTCACACCACAACAGGCAGGAAGATACTGCTGCTCAGACATGGTGCACAATGAACACATGACTTTCACACTAGATAAATGAAGACCAAATCTTCCACCAAACACATCACTCAGTGTGAGACTGTGAAGAGATGGGCCTTTACCATCAAATCGTTTCAGTGGTGAAGCAAGTAGTTGAAAAGTGTAAGCTTGTACTTTACCTTTGATGCGAGCTATTTTGGGTAAAAGAGACTGTAGAATAAATACATATTAAACTAATGTACAGTACAGGCCAAAAGTGTGGACTCACCTTCTCATTTAATTAATTCTCTTTATTTTTGTGGCTATTTACAGAACTTAGTACATTTTCAGGGAGGGTATCAAAACTGTGAATGAACACATGTATAATTATGTGCGTAACACAAAAATGAAAATATATAAAAAATAAAAACAATTATTTAAAAAATATCAAAAAATGCCAAACAGTGACGTCAACACAGCAAAACTGAGGGCCCCACATGTTTCAACAAGCTTATTTTTCTGTCTATTTTCAAGTAAAAATACCCAGTCAGTCGAGTCAATTTTAATTGATACAAGCAATACAAGAGAGATTTTCTTGATCTGATAATGGGTCACTTGGTCAGCATAGCTGGTTATCTAGGTGAAACAGTGATACAAAAAGTATAAGTAATAGTGAAAAACCCTGCCACAGATTCCCTCCAACACAGGTTTGACTCAATATCAGATCAAGAAAATGTCTGTAAAATGCTTGTATTGGCAAGTGTTTAAAACTAGGTTTTAGGTCTCAAAATTCTAGTTCTACAATTCTAGTGAGTTATTGGAGGACTTTAATGTTCGATTAGGATTGACATGACTGACTGGGCATTTTTATTTGAAAATGGACAAAAATAAGCTTATTGAAATGTGTGGGGCCATCAGTTGTGCCGTGTTGACGTCAGGTGGATAGACAGCTGACATTGCTGTTGGACAACAGCTAGAATGATATTTTTGTTGAGCACGTAATTCTCCATGTGTTCAAGCACAGTTTCGATGCCCTGCATGAAAATACACAATGAAAATTCACGAAAATAAAGAGAATGCATAAATGAGAAGGTGAGTCCACACTTTTGGCCTGTACTGTATGATGTGACTTATATCTAAGAGGATTTTGTGGATATTATGCGAGAGCACCAGGGTATAGTGAGAGCCTCGCCTGTCTGCATCCCTAATCAGCCATTCACTGTGTGTGCTTACACTCTGAATAAAAACGCCTCCATTAGTTCTCCTGGACACAAGGCGTGAGAGAGAATTATAGACATTATCTGACCAAAAGATAGAAGAAATTGCCTTGGACAGAGTAGAATGTCTTGGCATACAAATGCTTTTTACATTTTAATAATGAAGCGAATTTAATTCATATACAACATAGAAAACACTACATGCTGTTTATATTATTTGTATAGCTGGCAAAATAAATTCTGAATAGTAATCAGTTTGATGGAATTCCTAAAGACAGCCTTAGATTACTAATATTAATGCAATAACCACTGTGACAAAAATGCTCTTGACTCCTGAAAATACTTGTAAAAGACTGTATAAATAAAAGAAAACTTAATCTTGCATAATCATTCCTGATATGATCTGAATGTTATCTTAAAAAGACATACTGTTATACATCTCCCTCTACTCTAACCCTCAAACGTTCATAATCAGTGTATTACTTACTTTAAAAGTGGTTATGACTAATAATATCAAGGGGGACAGATGACTGAGGACATCAGTTACTACACAGGGGGCCAAAAGATGGTGGTTGATGGGAAATGAATGCGGTGCCGAGACATGCTAGGCCTCCAAGCCAGTGAAGCTAAAAGGACAAAGTGATGACGTGATGAACATGGACAGAATTACCAAAGCCACAAAAAACAAAAACAAAAAAAACATAAAATGAACTATAAAAATGAGAAGGAAAATAATTGTGGAAGCTACTAAGGAAAAGCACTGACACTAACATATATGAACTGTGACAGCAGAAAGCGTGTTTGTGTGTGCTGAATGCGAGGTGGGCATGCAGGGCCATGATCCAAGTCATCCCTCAGCTGGTGGGTTGGAATGGGGCGGGGCTTGTAGAGGGCCGGCACAAGGAGGGGGGAGGGGGCGGGGCGGGATGCTGCCATACGCACCTTTAAACTCATCAAGCATGTGCATTTGCTCCACCAAATCGGTGAAATCCTCCCATGAGTCTTTGCAAAAGAGCAATGAGAGAAACAAAAGAAAAAAGAAAAAGACAGGACAAAAAAAGGAAGAGATGTCATGCATCTTATGAGTTGAAACCAAAAACGAATCATCGAGAAGAAAAATAAAAAATGCCTTCCATGACTTTGAAGTTAAGTGCAAGAAAAAAAATGTGTTACAACATGTGCATGCAGCAGCTACACACCTTTGGGTTATGAGACCGCTAAGCAAAGCTCATATGAGATGTGCTTTACACCTGACCTGAGTGGCCTTTGTGCCCACACAGCTGTTTTTATGGCCCACCACTGCATAAGATCAGTATTTCTCACTGGAAATTCTCCCCAGGAGTGGGAATGTGTGTTTACGAGGCCGATCTTGCACTTCGGCAGGGGCTGCGACTCCTCTCATCACATGTTAGCGGAGTTGTAAACAAAAGCTATGGTACTAAAATGCTAAAATCCCAACCCTGTGTCTTACTGCAGCCACTACTCTGCTTATCACACTTCCAGAGAGACCAGGGATATTCAGAAAAGATGTGGCTGGACCAAACTGAAGTTCTGAAGTTTTTACGAATTAACACGCCAAGCTTCTTACTACAACCAGACCTGCGAACAGGGGGGGGACAAAGGGGGATGTTGTCCCGGGCCCAGGGAGATAGGGGGCCCAGAATTGGGTCCCCATTACAGTGTTTGTATTGGTTAGGGGGCCCTTTCTGATGACTTTGTCCTGGGCGCAGCAAATACTGTCAGCGGCCCTGGCTACAACCCCACTGCCTGTCTCTAGTTAGCTAATAAGATCCCCAACTTTTCTCTCTGAGCGAACCCGTGATTGAAAAACAATCTAGGCTATAGCCAAAATGTTTAAGAGACATGGAGCACTGATGTGCCTCCTACATCTGGGCTTGCATGCCCATGTGGACACGGGTTTGAGTCTGGCCTGAGTCATGATCCCAATCCTACCCCGTCTCTCTCTCTCTCCCACTTCCTCCTGTCTCCATCTTCGAAAGTCCCATCTAAATAAAGGCGCAAATGCCCAAAAACACAAGCATACAGCAGAAATTTGGCTCGTGGATGAGCTTTTTCAAATCTTATCAAAGGGATAACTCTCATCCAAACAACATGCACGCACGCACACACTGCACACACACACACACACACACACACACACACACACACACACACACACACACACACACACACACACACACACACACACACACACACACACACACTGAATAACTCCCATGAGTTATGTGACCCCCACTAACATTTGCTGTGCACTTGAACCTGCATTTCTTACAGAAGATGAAATGCTTGCTTAATGACTGCCTGGACTGAGGTAAAGCAAGAGCTGGCCTGAGCTTAGGACATATCACATCACACTAAATCACATTTTACTACAGCACAGTTAATCAGTGTCAAAGTTCTCTGGCAACAATATAATGTGTTCACTCGGATTAGTGTGCGATTAGCGTAAGGTGTCGGAAATAACCCTGGCAGGCTCAGTCACCTGTGTTCATTAGTGTCAGCTTGGGAGTTTTAATAGGCTGCCAAGTTGCGTGCGATCAACCACCCAGGAACTCCAAAAAGCACAGTGAAGGAACATTAAGATTAGGGCTGTAACGATACACTCAACTCACGATTCGGTTCGTATCACGATTTTTGACCTACGGTTCGATACACCCCACGATTTCTGAAATGTATCTCCATGGAAGTTTGGAAACACTATCACATCAAATCCATAAGGTTGTTTCCTGGACTAATGGGTAATAAAACTTTGAAAGGGCGTATCACGATACTGCCTCCTTGTATCACGATACAGCAGGGGTACTCAATTAAAAGTCCCCGAGGGCCAGTTTTTCAAAATTCCTCCCAATAAAGGGCCGGGCCGGGCTGACACGACACGACCCCCACCAAAAAAAAAATTAAAAAAAAAAAAAATTATAAGGCCTTTGTAATCACAAAACACACGCACTCACACCCACAGCAGATATTTAGTTTCCAGTGACAGGATGGGAGAACATTTCTCTCATAAAGGGCCTGCATTTTTCTGGAGCACTGTGGGGTGAGGTGCCTGCCTTGCTGTCATTGCCACCCACCCTTCAGTATTTTTTTTTTAAATGACATAAGATTATCTTTTTTAAATGACATAAGATTAGCCTATATTTGCAGACTACATTCATAAACATTTATTTCTTAGTGAGAAAACCAATAAGCCTGAAAATAACACTTTTCAAACAAATGTTGCTTATTATGACTTTGTTTATGCAGCTCTCCCATGCATAATGAGAATCAGATGCAATAATGGACCCAACAAAGAGGACACATGGGAGGACACCAGGGCTGAATCTCAAATGGTGCACTTGTGCACTTTAGTGTTCATGTTTCAGTGCGTATGCCGTATTAGTTACGCACTGAAACATAGTGCCCGAAGTGCACAAGTGCGCCATTTGAGATCCAGCCCATGTTTTGCCAACAAGAAAATGGCACATTGATGCAATGTTGATTAAATGCAACAGCCAATAATAAATCATCAAGTTGCTCATAACTTTGTTTGAAATCTTATGAGGGGCTTAGCTTTCCAAACAAACTATTTGGGGACTGTTTAAAAGTGTGAAAAGTTTATCAAGCAATTCGTTTTTAAGTAGGCTACCCCTAGTTAGCTGCCAGCAGAGCTCAAACACAATTTGCCTTCATTTGTGTTAGCAACTAGCTACAGCTAGTGCTAAACCAATTCGAAGTCCTAACACACTGTATGCAATGAAATGTGGACCATTACTTTCAAAAACGAGGCAAAGAGAACTTTGTAAATAATTTATTTACAAGTTCTACCGTACTTCCCTTCAGTAGTCTACCTCACAACAGCCTCTGCCACCCTCATAGTCACTTCTGTTTGGAGCCTGCAGGGAGAAACTGATTGAGGGGGCGGAGACAGGGCACGCATCTTCCTAGCGTCTGTGGCGCGATTTCAAAATAAGAGCCGGCAGCGCGATCGGACCAAAAAAACATTTTTTTTTTTTTTTTTAAATTTTTCAAAATTATTCGAGGGCCACAAATAGATGCCCCGCGGGCCACAAGTGCCCCGCGGGCCGCTATTTGAGTATGGGGGCGATACAGTATCGTGACTCTGTGTATCACGATTTCTCGGTTCGATACAATATCGTTACAGCCCTAATTAAGATCTAGGGTACCTTGGCCCTGCCGTGGCCATCCCGTAGGGCACTCGCCTGCCATGCGGCTGACCAGGGTTCGATTCCCGGCCCGGGTCCTTTGCCGACCCCTCCCCGTCTCTCTCCCCATTCGCTTCCTGTCTACCTCTCATACTGTCCTGTCCATAATAAAGTCTAAAAAAGGACAAAAAATATCTAAGAACTAGGTTACCCATTTCTTCGGGCAGCTATGTGACATAGGGCTATGCTGGGTTTCTGTAGCAAAGCATTGGCATAGTCTGTGTGATGTAGGACCAGAATTACATTAGGTAGCTAGCGGATACCATCCTCCCATTTTTTCCTCCACATTTCGCTGCAAGAAATCCAGAGTATTCCAATGCTGACCTTCAATTAATGAAGGTAGATGTCATCAGTTGACAGCATACAGTCACCCATTTATGCCCATGAAGTCATCATACACGACAATCTGCCCTTTTGGTACCCCATCAAAGCTGTCCTCGTGATGAATAGGAATGTGCTTTGAAGAGGAAAGATGCAGTGTCATGGGAGGGTGACAGTGGGGAACTGTGACAGCAGGCTTCATCACAGGGTTCAGATGACACTAAATGATGAAACCCACAAGTTGGGAATTAGGCTGCAAGGTATAAGGGGGCTGGCGTCGGCTCACTTTCATACATAAGGTGGCATGTTCTCTGTGTACCTCTTCTGCAAGTAGGCACATCAAAAGCTTGTAGTAAATAAGACCGGTTAAGTCGTTGCGTTAGTTAGCCAAAGTTGATCCTATTTAGAAAATTGTTGGCCTAATTTTGGCGACCTCTCCGACTGTTTAGGAGCCAAATAAAAAACAAAATGCTGTATTTGCTCTAAAAATACCATAGACGTCATTTTAATTACTCTAATCAAATTTGGTGTTTTTATTCAAATCTTGTTAGCTTAGCAAACACTGTACTCCCAAGAGCAGGCCCAGTCATGTTTTGTGCTGCAAAAGGCTTGAGCATGACATTCGATTTTAAGACTTAACAATATCTCCCATGCCGATTCAACACCAAGAAGGCACTAACCAGATTTCCTTTAAGTGGTTTTCCCCTCTCACAACTTTCGGCCAGTAAGGTTAGGCGTGGCCTTGTGAGGAATATGTAGGCCTTGGGAGTGAATCCACTTAAACCAAGACCACAACACAGACGGCACAGTTAACTGCTGACGTACCGGCGTGTCCAACACTGGGCCTGTTGTCCTGCACTTCACCCTTCAACCAGGAGAGAGCCAGAGAGCCCCATCAGCTAGTAGAGATGGGATTTATGGCTCTTTAGCGGGATCCGGATCTTAGTGGCTCGTTCCTTTCAAAGAGCCGTTAAAAAAACTTGCTCTTTTGACTATTTTGAAAATTATGTATGCAGTGTTTAGAATGTAATATTTTGACTCCACCTCAAGGTAATTTTGTCCAAACAACAACTGATTATTCTCCTGCTTCTAAAGACTGTTTTTGCCACTCCTTAAGGCAAACAATGTGTTTTTTTCCCACATTTAATTACTCTGGTTGAAGTCACGTGCTTAAAATGAATGAAAAATGAACAAAATAACAGTTGAGTGGCTCCCCCAGCTGTGATCCGGTTCCCATCGTTCACTTCAGGGAGCCGTTCAAAAGAACCGGCTCGTTCGTGAACGACACACCTCTATCAGCTAGGCTCCCTCTGGGCGAGAGGTGGACTCACCTCAAAAGGCTGAGTCATGCGTTTAGCCAGGACATGGTGGCTCCTGCACCTCACTGACAGAAAAAGTGCTCACTCAAACAGACTCATCACAGTTCGCCTCCATAAAATTCAACACTGGAGCTGGTTGTGTTTTATGATTATGTGCTGTGAGAGTGCTAATGGCAGAGCTATATTTGAGTTGTAGTGCTACGTGGACTAGCAGCACAGACACATGCTCAACATTTAGAGCCCAGTCGTCCTGATCTATATTTGATCACAGATTGTACCTATAAAACACATCTGGCTGTTACCATATTTTCTGGTAGATCAATGCAACTGCAGTAAAACCTGATCCCATCTTGTCTTCTGCATACAGCACTGTGATCTGACCTCAGATGGACAGTGGATCGAAACTCTCTCTCTTTCTCACTCCCTGATTCTCTCTCTCTCTCTCTCTCTAAGGGCATCTGTCTCCATGACAGGGTGGTGAGGTGAGGTGTGGTGTGCCCCATCCTCATCTCTACCTCCTCCTGCTGGCCACCTCCAGATGACTCGTCTTTCACTCGACTCTTCCATCATAGCTGGTTGGCTGGTTGGCTTGCCTGCTCTCTCCCTGGAGCGCTGCTAACACTGCCATGACGTGAGCTCCTCCAAATACGGTAGCTGCCTTTGTTTGGGGACAGACATGCTCACAGCCAACACCAAAACTGGGCCGGATCGGGGCCAGAGCCACAGCTCAACAACATCAGACTCTTCCTGGGCTGGGGCTTGAGGTAGGCTAGTGGCCATTAGGAATGCAGGCTACATTAACCCCTCACCCCTCCATATATAGAAGAGCAGCGATGGGTGATCACTCCACTGTATCCCACTGGGAAAACTGAGATGATGCAATTCGGGGGTGGGTCCAAAATATGTGCACAAGCTTTCTGAGAACCATAATTACTAAATAATTAATCACTACTGGAAAAGTAAAGACAATGGCTACATTATTGCTGAAATGTAAATTATTGACATGTGGGTGTGTACAGTGCAGTGAAATTCTATACCCGATAAATTGATTTCACATGCAAGTATTTTATAGCATTTTGTACAAATGACCTGATGGAAGTCAGCGACTTGCACATCTAATATGCAGGACATCATGACAGACATTTGGTGAATTTGCAGGGAGGCAATGCCAAAGGGATTTCTCAGAAATCTGGATACTTCATTTCTCTTCTCGGGAAAGGAGCTTATTTTGCGGCATAGCTGATCAGGGAACCAGAGGATGCACAAATCTAATATCAGTGGGAAGATTGGTGTAATTACAGGTGTAATACGATTTAGATAAAATCAAGGGGACCGAGTCCACAAACAAGGAAAAAAAAGCCAGCTCCACAGCTCTCCTTGTTTGTGGGCTCGTTAAAACACTAAACCATCACATCACGTAGCCCATCTTGAAAACTGTTGCTGCATTTATTCCTTGACATCAATCTTCTACGGGAGAAAAAGGCTCGCCCAACTACAGCCCTGGGACAAGACTATTTTACAGAATGAAAAAAGGGTATTCAGTCTGACGAAATGAAGCTGCATCGTGTCATACAACGCAAAGCATCTAGCATGCCGAGCTAGCTGCTCCATTGTTTATAAATCTAACTGCTTTTGTCAAAAGAAATGACCTGTCTAAGACACTCTGCCTCATAATAGGCAACATCCTTGGTGATGGAGGACAGTCGGCATGGTAACAAATGCACAGTAATTGTAAATGTCACAAGAGGACAAGATAAAAAAGTCCCAGACACAAATGTGTGTACGCAAGGGTATACGGGCGTGTTTGTGTGTAGAATGCATGCGCGTAGCCTATACGTTGGCTGCCATAGAGCACCGCCCAGCATCAGTATGGGCCTTGTGCGTAGTGGCGCCTGATGCTACGGCTATCCCCACTCCCCTCCACCATCGCCACCACCACCATAGCCGGCCTGTGGCATAGAGCGGGACTAGACGGGGCAGGGCGTCTGGGTGTCTGGCTCCACCGGGCCCTGCCAGTTTACAGTTACCTACCTTCGTGGGCAGGCTCGGGGTCTGGGGTGAGGGAGATGTCGTTGAGCTCGCGCAGACACAGCCATTCCCCGTCCACTGACACACGGAAGTTGCAGAGGTAAATGGTCTCGCGGGCCGCTTGCGTGATCTTGTCGGTGGTGGGGGTTGGGGCGTCGCTCTGTGGCGTCAGGTCGGACATGATGATGACTCAGCTGATGCTACTGCTACTACAACAACAACAACGCCGCCAACTGCCGACCGCCACCAACTGATTCCAGGAAAAAAGAGAGGCTCCCTCGTTTCACCCGAACCGAGCCGGGCAACTGGGCGAAAATCCAATAAGGACTCGAGAAAAAAAATAAAATGAAGAGAAAGGACTCTTAAGAAAAGAGATGGAGAAGGGAGGAGGAAGGAGGACAAAAATTCTCTACGCTCTGCCTGCCGTCTCCAATAGCCACCACTGAATCAGCAGCAAGGAGGAGGAAAAAATAGAAAGAGGAAAAACAATGAGGAAGGAGGAGGAGGAGAGAGAGAGAGAGAGAGAAAAAAGAAAGGCAAGCAGCAGGGTTGGGATAGGGATGCTATTCTTCTTCAGCTGGGGCTTGCACTGTGCTGTCTACACCTCCCCCCTCTTCTCCTTCTCTCTTCTTCTGTGCTGCTGCTGCTGCTGCTGCCACTGTCACTGGTGATGGGGCTCCTGCTGCCGTGGACACTCTCCCCCGATGAATGAGCAAGTAGAAACCCCCGCGTGTTAAATAAAGGGCTTGCCCTGCCCCTCTCGCTCTTCTGTCTGGCTGGCTGTCTCTCTCTCTCTCTCTCTCTCTCTCTCTCTGTCTGTCCCTCTCTGTCTCTCGCTCTTCTCAGTGCCGGGCAGGCCAGGGGGATTTGGGTGCTGTTTGATAGGCTCCTCAGCGGCGCGGCTGGAATCACACAGCCCTGTGTCTCTGTGCTCACAAAAAACACACACACATACACACCCACACCCAGTGTGCGCGTGCACCCACACTCCCTCCCTTCCTCCCTCCCTCTCATACGTTCAGCTACCCCCGCTACGGCTAATTGGATTGGCTAGGCAATGCGCTGCGCGCAAAGGGGTGGGTGTCAACCAAGATGGCTGCCTTAATAAGCAGGATGGTGGAGAGGAGAGACGGTCACGTGAACAGATGGTGCAAGCGCAAGCAGACGCAAAGGGTGGAGGAAGGCGGCGGGCGGGCGGGGAGGTTAAAAGCCCCAAGATGCACAGCACTGCACAAGCCAGGATGCGGCTCTGGCATCATGCTCAAGGAAGAAGTGCCTGCACACCCAGGAGGGCTAATCAATGGCCGAATTGCATCCTCCCTGAAGGATACACTACACCGCAGGCTAGCTGGTCTGGCTGCTGCTTAGGCAGTCACACAGTTAATGGATAAAATCAGGACAGTTGTGTAGTTTATATTTAGAATAGTACATAAATAAGATAGATATCATATCTTTAGGTTATATTTGTTTCTGTTCCAGGTCCTAATTTGGGACCTGACTCATCAATGATGCTCAAAGCCAAAAGGAGGAATTACACATTGTCAGATGTGGTGAGACAGGTCCACTAGGAAGGGTTCCATAGGCCAAATCTGTCCCATCAGAGGAAAATTTAGGCAGCAAATTTAACAACAGATTTAAGTGCTTTCTTCGAAGCACCATCAGTGTACTTTTTAAAATGCAAATCAAGATAGCAAAAAATCTGATTGAAGTCTCTTTACTGCTCTATATGTTTGTGGTTTGTGACCAAGATGGAAAATACCAACAATGTAACAACAGCATACAATTGTATCAGGCAAATGCCTGAATTCAATCAAAATGTTTTCTCCCCGCATCTCGTTCCCTTACAGTACTACTTTTTGGGATAAGAAGACAATAGACAGAATTATGCCATCTATGCTCTTGACCAAATTATCATAACCAGAGTAATTCAATCAAATAATCAAGAAAAACTTAGCCCCATGAGTACAGTTGGTTACTGTGAACCATATGGGATAGCAGGCCCTATTGACATTAAATCACTGTCATCACCATATTGCTGCTTACTCACTCACATAACACTTAACAGAATTGTGTCATTTCTGAGGAATTGTTTCACAGGCGTTTCTGGGCTGAGAACTGTAGCGCTGTGCCAAATCATTTATATTTAAGTGTCATATCCAGATGCGTAAAGGGTCATTGGTCCACATCACCAGAAGTCACATGCCCTACCCTGCTTGATACATTCTGCCATAATAAAACCACTACTACAGTTGTTGAACCCATGAATGTCCCCAAGAAATTAGTAAGTAGTTGGAGAACAGGTGTTTTTTATGTTTAATGTTTTATTTTTTTATGTTTTATGTTTGCTGTGTGTTGTTATTTTCCCTGGTCAACCACAACCACATCTTCACCTGTTAGTTAGATGTGTGCACTACACAACACACCGCGCGCGGTTATTCCTGCACATTACAGTGGAATGACAAAACATGACTCCTCTCGGCCATAGCTAATGGAGTCATGCACTCGAGCAGCAAGCCAACATTATATAATAGTTGGAGTAGCCAACAAAAAGAGCCCTGTACCCTACACAATACAGAAAAATGGTGACCCCAATCACCGACGAAAATTCCACACCACAATCAACTCAGCAGTAGATGACAGAGCAAAGAAACATTAGGCCTATGGTTCGCTTCTGTACACATGCATTATCCGTGTAAACTCTCTTAGATGTACAACTAACCGAGATAAGATAGCTAACTGTTTTGGTTACTCTTTGTGCTTGACCCACATTCATCGGCAACGCTGTAGCCTATAATCCCATCAGGGGTAAGTGACTGCGTAAAGCAAAGATGCCGAGCCGTGGGATCTTCCCTTTCTATCTCTTGGTGCATTGTACATAATCTGAAACGTAGGGTAAGCTGTCATCTTCAAAGGTTCGCGCAGTTGAAGTGGTGATAGTGGTGGACAGCTGGAAAACAAATAACCTGTCCATATGTAAATCGCTATAGGGTGACAGCTCGAGCGTTATGGTTAAGCTATTGCAGAGCGAGAGAGAGTTGTTGACATTGAGAGGGCTCTCAAAAACACCATAAGACAGCGCCAACCTTCAACCTCTTACAGAACGCACCACAATATAAGATCAAAATGGTCTTCATGTATAAAATGCAGTCATTATTGCCCACTTACTTTTACTCTTCTTGGTTCTTTCGATGCGAAATTCATATTGCACTGGTGGTGTAGCAGGATTCGGCGACTCTTTCTTCCCAAACTGAATGTTAGCGGCGTTTAGAGCCTCTTTGAAAAATATCACCGATGTGGGTGAAAATGATTCTTCAGGACTACTGGCGCAATGTCCATTGTTTTCTTCGGCATGCTGATTTCCTAAATCCACCAAAGTTTGCGAAACTTCCGAATCATCCCCCGACGGTTCTGTGCCATGGTCCGCCATCTTCAATTCAAATTCATGTGACTTTTGCGTCTCAGTGGCACGTCAACAACAAAACCACGGACATTACGACTTATTAATCAACCTATTAAACAAATTAAGACGTCGATATGCTTCATAAGACGCATATCTGTTCACCCATAACCACTAGAGGTACGATCAATGCACCCACTATCCCACAAAATACTAGTTCCAAGCTGTGGACCGTGATAGGGCGTGACGTGTGTAGACGAGTGTTTACCTTTACCACTGCAGTTAAAGGGGCAGTGCAGCAACATTCTCTGTGCACGCACATCATGAGTGTGCCTGATATGTCATAGCTGAAGGCCAGATTGTTGGCTATCCAGAATTGTAGCCTAATATTGCTCACGTTACAACCATTCTCTCTTTACAAAATATAAAGTCTTCCCAAATCATCCCTCTGTTGAAATGAATAGGCCTATGAACTCTTTCCCCCCTTAGAATTTGTGACATTAATTGTTATAGCCTAAAATAAATGCAGTATTAATTGGGTGAGTCCTTAATGCATAGCCTGCATAACAATGTATTAATATTAATATTGTGATTTTTATCATATGCCTATGTTTTAATATTGATGCTTCTAAAGGTCAAGTGAATGCAGGCATGACATTTGACCTGAAGCTTGTCTCCCTGTGGCAGGGCGTTGTCATGTCCTTTCGGCTGTCATTAGGTGCATTCGAGATGTGTCAACGCATGTATGCGCATTTAGACAGCAATGCACCCTGGATGGAAAATGCTGCATGACGGTTAGATTTCCTGTCAAACTTCGAAATTTCGTCGACGTTGCGTTGACGAGGTGACATGTCACATGGTGTAAAACTATCGCGGGATGCATGCGGCTGCTGCCAGATCTTGCAACCTCTGCAGTTGCTTATCCCCTTCAACGCTCGTCGGCGGACTGCCTCCGAGGTCACGCGCCCATTAACTGGTTGGTCAACAACTCACTCACGTGTGTATATGGGTCTTGTCTCACACCTCTACACAAGTTTGCGCAGGTCCCCACTTCAGCTCCTCCTCCCTGCCTGTCCCCCCACTCCTCACACGTGGTGTGTTAGTAGAGCAAACCGGTGCGAGCTCATCGTCTCGTTCATATTTGTGGCCGACTGCAAATGCGCTGTATTTAATAACACCCACATCGTGACAACAAGTTCTCGCTGACGTGCCTTGCGCAACGTTGACTCTCGCAACAAAGTCGTATGCGCTTATTGTCAGTGCAGCTCTTGGCAGACTGCACCCGCTGCTGTCAGGGCGGCCAGGCTTCTCCACTGATACCCGCTGCTGTCAGGGCGGCCAGGCTTCTCCACTGATACCTAGCCAGCAGCTGCAGCCTCCAGTATAAGGATCAGTGTTGTCAGATGGAAAATGCTGAATTATCATAGTACCAAAATCTCAACATTATGTTTTTGGGGGGCATTTTGGGAGGAAATTATCATACAAGACCTTATCAATAGGCCTATGCGACCTTGCTTCCTCCACTTGTGCTTCTGGCCTCGTACCAGGAAGTAATATGTCATGATCACATCACTGACAACAGCATTATCTTTCAATATTTTGAAAAAAGCTCAATTGTAAAGTCTTTTTCTCATTTCCAATTGGGATGGTGAATAAAAAACAGTACCCCAAAAGTTGGTGTGGCTAGGCTGACAGCTGGGAAACTTAGGCCTAATTGTTTTCTCCACGGAGGAGGGGCCAGGAGGTGGGGCGAGGCCACAAGCACAAGTGGAGGAAGCAAGGTCGCATATTGGAACGCACCCCTGAATTGTTGTTTCAAGGCATCTAAATGAACTGAATGTCAACTCTGATATTATCATACATCATGTTTTTTTGATCGTATAGGACAAAATGGACAAAATTATGAATACGATCATTATCGTACATCTGGCAACACTGATAGGGATATATGGTTTTGCCGTTCTCATTATCTTGGCTGTTATTTCAGTCCAATCTTGTTTGGATAGTCAGCGGCTTGCTTTTGCTTTTCTTTGCAGTTGACCAACTGAGATGGTCCCTTGCCACTTTGGTTTGATGAGGTCTCCTTCTCCTGTTGTCCATGAAAAGTATTCTTTTGTCATTGGACAAAATCCAAAAAGACTTACATTTCAAAGGTAAAAGTTGTGAAAGTCAGGCACCAGAGGAATGAAGTTTGATACTGCCTGTTCCATAACAGCCCACCATACTTCTTCTCTGATCTGAGGCAAGTTAATCCGTACCCATTTGATCTTTGTGCATGCAATCAGTCCTGCTGCTGAACACCTTCTAATACAAGAGGAGGATCTTAACATTTACATGCAACTCATTTTTTGTTATCATGTTCATGCTGAGATATTTCCGTTTTTACAGGGCAGTTTTTTTCCCCAAAAAGGGCTATAAGCATTTGGAAGGCGTAATAAAATGGGTTAATAAGTAATCACTTTTTCGTGCTGTTCACAAAATGTATGTCCACACATTACTGCAATGATGTACAGTACAGTACACAGAGACTCCAACAGGCCTCATGCCTGCCCTGACACATCTAGTCCATGATATCCCACACCTCCATCCTTCCCATGTAGCCTACAGCCCATTGGCTCATAACCAGCCCCTGCTCTCAGCAACCCCCCTCATGCCTAGGACAACACCATCATCTTGCAATTTGCTCATTACAAGCACTGCAACCCCAACAAAGTGGAATGTCTATTTCCATGTCATTCCTATAAATGTAAACTAAACAAAATATGTGTACTAAATAAAAGAAATGTAACATCCGAACTCAGAGAGAATACATGAGCTTAAGCAATGGCTATAGTTTCGTCTATTACAAAATGGGTCTTTTTTTATCCTTAAAAACTCTCAACAGTCATAAAACTGAGAATATTATCCACATTATCGACATTTTGTGGGATCTTAATGAGGGATCAGTTGCATTGAAATAAAAGGAAACAGCAAAAAAAAAACAAATTGTTCTGCATATTTAGCCCTAAACAATGTATGAAAACATGACATGAATATGAAGACAAAAATCTTGTTATTTAAGATTGCGAGCAAATTATGCAGCAAAATCAAAATTAACATCATATTCCAGCTACAACTTGTTTTTTGACACAGTGCATACTCACAGGCATAGGGGAGCCTAATAATGATAAATGGGCATTGTTGCTGTTTCAATGATTGTGGATGATGAGCAGATAGGTAGCCTACAGTGAAGGTCTGGTGACACACAATACAGAGCCAACTAGGTAGGCCTACCATTGATATTTGCTGCCCCCCTGTGGTCATACCTACCCAGCAAACTCCCAATGCCTGAGCATAGGGTAAGGAAGTTTGTATGGTTATTATAGATCTCACAAGAATCTTTTAGACCGGGACGATTGTGCAAAGTATCATTTTCTCCCCAGGCTATAAGAGAGTAGCAATGTTCCTTTCTTCAAGAATTTCATGTTAGTTCTGGCCAAATTTATCACCATAGTTTCTTTTTTGAAATTTTTTTTGGGGGCTTTTATGCCTTTATTTAGGAAAGGACAGTGGTGATGTGACAGGAAATTAGTGGGAGAGAGAGTGGGAAGGATCGACAAAGGATCTCGGGTCAGAATTTAACCCGGATCGTTGGCGCTATGGCACGGCATCCGAGCCATTCATTGAACATACAAAACATTAGTGTGTGCAGGCCGTGTCCAGAATATGGAAAAAGTGTGTGTGTGTGTGTGTGTGTGTGTGTGTGTGTGTGTGTGTGTGTGTGTGTGTGTGCGTGTGCGTGTGCTTGTGTGTCTGTGTCTGTGTCTGTGTCTGTGTGTGTGTAAGAGGACTACAACATTCTTGTGTAAATGATTGTTGTTGCTGCTGTTGTTGTCAAGTGTACTAGTACTCCAAAGTGTACAGCAGGTGGCACAACATGAGCTGAGGATCATCTGTCTGGAAAAGCAAGGCACTTGGAGAAGATATTCAGAGTTTGGTAAAGCTGCTAAAGCTTGTTTCTTTTACATAAGATAAAATTATTTTTTTTGAACCAAATATTTAACATAATCATCACAGTACCCGCATATTGTAGCAGCTGAACACAGACAGTACAATTCAAAAACTTACTTTGCCTCTTTGTTTCTCTATTCACAAAGTAGGCCAGGAGGAGGTTAGGTGTTTATGTCTTCATAATTTGGAAATTGTGTGTAAAGCAGTGAGTTGTGTTCACAGTTATGCAAAACGAGTGCTGTGCAATGGATGATTTGTATACATTTTGCAAAGTGTCACTTTACACTGAGTGCAAAGCACTTTTTGTGCTATGCTAATTTGGCCATATATTTGTACATCTGAGTTCCACAAAAGCAGCCAAAGCTACAAAAAAAGTGCTTTAGCGAACAGAAAAAAACTGCACAAGAAGTGTAAAGGAGTTTGTCATTGTATTGTACGGTATGTTGGCCATTGTATGTGAAACGTGGTTAGTAAGCTAGCTAAAACATTAGGACCTCCTCTCATTTAATGTGGCTGATGAATGCTCATAAACAAATATTTATACCTACATAATTACTAGTTATTGTACTGTCTAAAACATCACATGCAATCTTGGACTTTAATACATAAATAGCCTAGAGATTTAATAGAAACAAGTTAGCTCAGTCATGGTTTGTTTGTTTTTTCTCGGGAAAAAAAATGCGTATTGGGTCAAAAAGGTTTGGAAACACTGCTCCAGGTCCTCAACATGTCACGTTTTTTTTTGTTTTTTTTTTCAACTTTGGGGAAATCCCGGTGGAGAAAGGGCCCGCCCCCTACTATGCATGTGAGAACAGCAGCCCAGCTGACTATCCCGAAAGTGAAAGTAAGCTGGCGTGTTACTGTGCTGGCTATAAAGATGAGGATGCCAAAGCTGGAGCTCAGTGCAGTCTCAGACGTCTACTGGACACAGCCTGATACCATACCAACAACATGCACGCCTTAACTCTGACATTATTCTGTTTCGTACTTCTTGGACTTAGTTTACCAAGTAGAGGTAAGTTACTACTCAATTATTTGTGCAGCATTTCCAGTTTTTGAAACCCAAATAATCATTTTTATGGTTATCTGATATCTACATGTTTCCCATTATTTGTTTTTATCTCTGTAACATGTGTGGTCCATTTGCTTATCCATTGGTCCATTAGGACAAGGTGGAAAGGGAGTGCGGAGATGTACCTGTCAAAAAGAATTTCAAAGAGTTAGAAGACAGCAAATCAAAAGTTTTTCCCATCTACCAGAGAGCCCATCCTGTTCAAAGACAGAATTTGTGTAAGTATTTCCACATATTAATTTCACAAAAATACTTTCATTCATTCTTTCGTTCATTCGCTTTCATTCAAACAAATGTATTTTATGCAATGTTACAGGGTCATCTTGAAATCAAACAAGAAGATATGCCTGAACCCAAAAGGAAAACAGGCCAAAAATCTTCAAAGGTAAATTGTGTATTTAATACTTATTCATTT